>NC_057800.1:601123369-601131034 GCF_018294505.1 Triticum aestivum
CCTTCCCGCCGGCGCCGCCCTTTGCCGGCGTGGCCCCGCCGCGGCCGCCTTGGGTCGCCGGGTCCGCCCCCGGTGCAACTTCGGCGAGCCCCGCGTCCTCCTCCACCGCGCTCCGGCGAGGTCTCCCCCAAGTCCGGCCATCTCCATCGTCTCCGGCGAGGTCCCGTGGATCGGGACCAGATCCACCACTCCCCCGATCCAAACGCCCCGTCCAGATCCGGATCCCTCCGCCCCGCATGTCTCCATCCCGGGTTGACTTTCTCGGAGAGGTCTATATTTCACTAAGTCCCCGAAATTACCAGATTCATATGCCCATGTTCATCATGCCGTAACTTTGCATCCGTAGCTCCGTTTTGGGCATGTAGCATATCAAAATGTTCATCTCAGAGAGCGCATCATTTCATCTCATTGCATTATTTTCATTTGAGTTCATCTTGATGTACGAAATGCTGTTGGAAGGGAGCTATTTGAGTTAATTGTCAGATCTGCTGCATTTAATAGCTATTTGTCATTTTTGCCATGATTATTGTGTGCATGATATGCTCCTGAGCTCTACATGTGTTTTGTTATATGTTTTGCCATCTTTACAGAGGTGCTATCCATGTATTTTTATGATATGTGTGGTGACTAGCACAAGCTTGCAAAGTAGTGCATTCGTTAATGCTGATTTCAGGGACTTAGCAATTCCACTAAGTCCTTGATGTGTCTTTATCAATATGCCATATGTTCATGTTGTTTCCTAGTGATCCGTGCCTCTTTTGAGGTTTGATCAGTAAGGATGTTTTGTTAACCTTGTGATGCTCTACCCATCCATGTCTTTGTTTGCATTTATGGAGCACCCTAGCTTGAGTCAATCGAGCTCTACTTTTGCTATTTCGTGAATCTGGGCAGATTGTCTACTTGTTAGCGATTTTGCCGAGGATGTTGCAGTTGATCCGTGAATGCTATGTTGTTGTTCTTGCCATTTCTAGCTTGTATAATGTGTATTCTTAATGGGTGTATGCTTAGATTGTCATGCCTTGCTCTGTAGTGAGTGCATCGAGCTCGTAAACATGCCTACTTGATATCTGTTTTGCATGCTCCAGTTTTTCACTAAGTCTGTGATCTGATTATGTTTTTGCCATGTTCACATACTTGCAAATGTATTTTCTGATCCCTTTTGGCTCAAGGTCACTAAGGGACTTTTGTTAAGCTCTTTGAGTAGCTCCATGCCATGCTTTACTTTGCCATGTTAAGTTCCTGTAGCATCTAGTTTTCATGCTCCAAAGTGTGCTACCTGATCTGAAATTCCGGGCTTGTGTTTATTTCACTAAGTCTGAAACCTGTTTACCAATTGCACTTTTGCCATGCTTGTTTGAACCTTTTAATGGATGAATTGGCCGTAGCTCAGTGTTCATCTTTTGTCAAGCATTATGAGTGGATCCCTGCCATGCATTTTTTTTTGCCATGTTTGAGTGTTGTAGCTTATTTAACTTGTTGCATTTAGTTGGCTACTTGCTGTTTATCGCAGTCCGGTGCCACATTTGTTTTCCTTGCCATTTCCAAACCGTGCCTCCGATTCCGGTGATCTTTATATCGATTTCAACCGAAATCACCTCACCTTTCAAGTGACACACTTGGATTTCCAAGTTGAGGCCAGGTTCAATCATTCCTTGTCAAATCATGCATATGCATCGCATACCGCATCTCGCATATCATACCATGTTCATGTGTTGGTTGTTTACTATGTTGTGTGCTTTCTTTTCCGGTGTTTGCTTCTTCGGGTTGGTTCCGATTATGTCGTGTTGTGAGGATCCGTTCGTCTACGTCCGTTTGTCTTCTTCATGGACTCGTTCTTCTTCCTTGCGAAATTTCAGGCAAGATGACCATACCCTCGAAATCACTTCTATCTTTGCTTGCTAGATGCTCGCTCTTTTGCTATGCCTATGCTGTGATACCTACCACTTGCTTATCATGCCTCCTATATTGTTGAACCAAGCCTCTAACCCACCTTGTCCTAGCAAACCGTTGTTTGGCTATGTTACCGCTTTGCTCAGCCCCTCTTATAGCGTTGTTAGTTGCAGGTGAAGATTGAAGTTTGTTCCTTGTTGGAACATGGAGATGTTGTTCCTTGTTGGAACATGTTTACTTGTTGGGATATCACAATATATCTTATTTAATTAATGCATCTATATACTTGGTAAAGGGTGGAAGGCTCGGCCTTATGCCTGGTGTTTTGTTCCACTCTTGCCGCCCTAGTTTCCGTCATATCGGTGTTATGTTCCCGGATTTTGCGTTCCTTACGTGGTTGGGTAATAATGGGAACCCCTTGACAGTTCACCTTGAATAAAACTCCTCCAGCATGGCCCAACATTGGTTTTACCATTCACCACCTAGCCTTTTCTTTCCCTTGGGTTCTGCAGACTCAAGGGTCATCTTTATTTTACACCCCCGGGCCAGTGCTCCTCTGAGTGTTGGTCCAAACTGAGCGATGTCCGGAGCTACCAGGGGCAACTTTGGGCTGGCCTACCCGACGTCTGGCTCATCTGGTGTGCCCTGAGAACGAGATATGTGCAGCTCCTATCGGGATTTGTCGGCACATCTGGGTGGCTTTGCAGGACTTGTTTTACCATTGTCGAAATGTCTTGTAACCGGGATTCCGAGTCTGATCGGGTCTTCCCGCTAGAAGGAATATCCTTCGTTGACCGTGAGAGCTTGTCATGGGTTAAGTTGGGACACCCCTGCAGGGATTTGAACTTTTGAAAGCCGTGCCCGCGGTTATGGGCAGATGGGAATTTGTTAATGTCCGGTTGTAGAAAACCTGAAGTTGACCTTAATTAAAATGCATCAACCGCGTGTGTAACCGTGATGGTCTCTTTCCGGCGGAGTCCGAGAAGTGAACACGGTGTTGGAGTTATGCTTGACGTAGGTCGTTCTAGGATCACTTCTTGATCATAGTTTCTCGATGGTGCTTTGCCTTCTCTTCTCGCTCTCATTTGTGTGTGTTAGCCACCATATATGCTAGTCGCTTGCTGCAGCTCCACCTCATACCTTTTACCCTTCCTATAAGCTTAAATAGTCTTGATCGCGAGGGTGCGAGATTGCTGAGTCCCCGTGACTCACAGATACTTCCAAAACCAGCTTGCAGGTGCCGATGAGTCCGTGCAGATGACGCAACCAAGCTCAGGAGGAGCTCGATGAAGATCTTGTCCTTTATGTCGTTTCGTTCTAGTTGATTAGTAGTGGAGCCCAGTTGGGCTCGATCGGGGACCTTTGTCGCATTTGGGGTTCTTCTTTTATTTTGGTTCCATAGTCGGACCTTGATTGTATTTGGATGATGTAATGCTTTATTCATGTATTGTGTGAAGTGGCGATTGTAAGCCAACTATGTATCTTTTCCCTTATTGTATTACATGGGTTGTTTGCGAAGATTACCTCAGTTGCGACATTGCTTTCAATGCGGTTATGCCTCTAAGTCGTGCTTCGACACGTGGGAGATATAGCCGCATCGAGGGCGTTACAAGTTGGTATTAGAGCCTTCCCCGACCTTAGGAGCCCCCACTGCTTGATCGAATTAGCAGATGAGTTAGGTCTAGAAAAATGTTTTGAGTCTTTAGGAATTATATATCGGAGAGTTTAGGAATTCTTTTTACTCCCCAATCCCTTCATCGCTCTGGTAAGGCATCCTGACATAGAGTTTTGACTCTTCTCTTCTCAAATTTCACTAAAAAAAATTTAGGATCACACGGGTATCTTGGAATCGTTCCGATCGATTTGTGACGAGAACATTGTTCTTGGTGCCTCCTGTCATTTAGGGGTTGTGGCAGTGTCCCGGGGAGTTGAGCTTCGAGGTGTTGTCGTCTCAATTTTATCGTTGCAGTTCTGGAATACCTGAGTTTAGTTTCGCTGACATCAAAAATCTCTTTTATGCAGTTGTTGGTGAGATAACCTCGACGCCACCCAGTACTGGGGTGGGAGTTCGGGAGTATTGCCATAACTCGTATAACGGATGCTTTTCGAAGGTTGAGGTAAACGATTTCCAAAGGTTTCTTGGTTATGTGTTGAAGGATGGATACAGCTGGATGTAGGATTTGCTAGTTTTGGGTGAGATATTATAGTTCCCCTATATCCCCAAGACCTGATTGCATAACCAGAAAGTTTCAGGAGTTTATAAGTGGGAATTCAAGTAGCTCTTAGGATATCTTTCCGACAGATGTATGATATGAAATTGGGGTTCGACGTCTAGTGGTCCGCCTATCCACGGTTGGTTTTACAGTGGTCTCGTTGTGTCTTAAAGAGTCCTTGGCTATGCTGACTCGGGGACGCTTCGTATATCATGTGCACTGCCTTGTACATGATGGTGCTGTACGATCGAGCCCGTGTAGGCCCCACCACGAAAACTTCGGACGAAATCTCTATCATATGTTTGTTCTGGCTTATTCTACAAGCCAATCCTTTGTTTTTGTTTTGAGTTGTGGTATTCGAGTTGCTTCGAAGTCAAATGTTGATTCCATACCTTTCCCAAGCGGTGTTCTCATATTTCTATGTGAATACTAATCCTTCTCAATCATCGAGAATGTCATGTTAATCCTTTTTTAACCGGTGTACTTCTCTTCAAGTGGATCTGATCATTGCAACATCCGCAAGATCAAGTATCAGTTCTTCTCAACGGTGTTTGCTTCATCCGTTCCAAGTTGTCTTTGTTTTCCCACCCTCCCACCCTTGTTTCTTCAAGGACTCAGATTTCTTAATCAAGCATCCTTTGATTCGTGTGAAGTCTCTCCATTCTTTTCCTTCATGTTCTTACCCGGTGATTCTCATGAAGATTTTAACGGAGCTTCAACTTATCATTATTCGTTCTTTTTCTTCTCCGGTGGAACCAATTCAAGCCTTGTTGATCATATCATTTCCTCGTTTCAAATACCTTCTCTTGCCGGTGCACCTCATATTCAGTCATTTCTCGCTATTCAACTGTTCCAGAGTGCTCAAGATATCCCGAAGATTCGTGCTTACACTCTGCTTTCGTTCAAGCTCTTTCGAGGATGTTATCTCATTCAAGTCATTTAATTCAACCGGTGCAACCTCTTTTTTTAATCATTTCAACGGTGTTTCTTTTGAGTGGGCCCTAACCCACAGGTCTTTTCCCAGGATCTTACCTGACTCTTCTTATTTCCCGGAGCTATCCTCAATTTTTTTTCAAAGTTTGACGTAAGAATGATTCATCATCAGTCATATGTTTTCTCCAAATTCTTTCAAATTCTTTTCATCGTTGGCTCAACCTCTCCTCTTTTAATCATTCCGGAGTGTCTCAACAATTTGGTGGTGTTTCTTATCGTCATTCTCAGATTTTGAAGGCCGAAGAAGAGTTTCTTTTAAATCTTGCCCCATTCTCTGCCATTCTCCCATAATTGTTTTCGATTGTGGGAAAAAAATTTCACCTATCCGGAGCAATTCAAGATTCTGTTCAGTTTGATTATCCGGAGCCCACCATCTAAGATTTATTCATTCCAGCTTTCAGCTCTCATACTCTAAATCATACCGGTGCCTAAATCAAGGATTCTCTAATCAACTCATAATCTCTTCGTTCTCTTGGATCTAAATTCTCTCAAGCATCTTCGTTTAATTGCTAATCCTTCCTGGTGTTTCTTCATGTTTTAATCGTTCTTTTTCAATTCTGACGGTGGTTCGCTCAAGATTCTTCTTCCTTCATTTATCATATCAATTTATTCATTGTTTCAATTCTTACGGTGGTTCGTTGAAGACCGTCTCAAGTTTATGTTATATCTCTCTTAATTTTTTTCTACGAGAATAAGTAATATGCCAAATCCGTTGATTGTCATCAATTTAATTGGTGAAGGATACACATAACGTAATTCTTATTCTTGTTCCATCCAAGTGATCAATTCCTTTTTCCGGAGTGGTTCATCATATCACATTCTCAGTTCGAGATGCTTTATCTTTTCTTTTCCCGGAGTTCCAAGCTCTCTCAATTATATCATCACGGAGATCCATCTAAATCATTGCAAGGATTCACCTTGTGTTTTCAATTTCTCTTTCTTTTTATTCTTTTGTTACTGGAGTTTCTTCATGGAGGCTATACATGATGGTTCATCAAAGATTAAATTCCTTCTCGAAGGGTTCATCAACATTCTTTTCAGAGGAGCTCAAGCATTCTTAATCTTGTAATCCGGGGTACAATTCTTTCTACCTTATCATTGGAGGTGGTATTATGTCATTCTTGATAATTTGAGTTCATGTTTCATGATTCACATGTTATTAAGAATGAGGTATTTTAAATCCACCAACCAACTAGTTGGAGCTATCTTGTGTCATGTTTCACCTAAAGCCTTCTCTAAGGATTGTTGCTATCTATGGTGCTCATAAGTGACCCAAGTTCTTCTTTTACCCTCCCGGTGAAATATTTTCTCGTCTCCTTGTTCATATCAATCCAATTCTTTTTCCCGTGAGTGGCAGGTTGTCACCTCATAATTTGAGATGTATTCCATAAGACCATATCAAGCTTATTCTTTTCGTTGTTGGTTTTTCCAACAACTCCGTTCTAGCATTTTTTGTAACCGTGCTCTCTCAAGATCTTGTTTCCCTGCGTTTCGGAGGCATTGTGATGTTGCTCTCCTCAACCCATCTTCTCGGATTGTCAGGACCATGTTTTGATCATGCTTATCCTTTTAACTGGAGTATTGTGCCCTTTTCTCAAGCTGTTTCATTTTTATCAAGTTTTTTTCATCTCTTTTAAACCGCGGAGTGTTGTCCGAATTTGTAATTCCTTGTTTCCTCTTCCCTATCGGAGTGCTTTCAACTTCATTTATCTCCGTTGTATTCTTTTCTCGTTATGGCTTAACCTTTTCAAGGTTCTTTGGTCTCACTCGTTTGTCAAAGAAGCAATTTAGTTTTACCTCTTCCCTTTCTCTTCCGTTTGTCCCTCCGGTGCCATTCTAGATCTCGAGACGAGATCCTCTCGTAGTGGTGGAGTGTTGTAGCGCCGCGTGACCGATGTGCCAGGTGTCGTCCAGTTATTCGCTGTTGTTGCCTTGTCATTGCTTGCGTGTCATGCATTGCATATCATGTCATCATGTGCATTTCATTTGCATACATGTTCGTCTCATGCATCCGAGCATTTTCCCCGTTGTCCATTTTGCATTCTGGCGCTCCTATCTCCTCTGGTGGTCCTTTCTACCTTTCTTTCGTGTGTAGGGGGTTAGACATTTCCGTATTGGACCGAGACTTGCCAAGCGGCCTTGGTTTACTACCAGTAGACCGCCTGTCAAGTTTCGTACCATTTGGACTTCGTTTGATACTCCAACGGTTAACCGAGGGGCCGAAAAGGCCTCGTGTGTGTTGCAGCCCAACATCCTTCCAATTTGGCCCAAAACCCACCAAAACCTCTCCATCATCTAGAGCATTCGATCACGATCACGTGGCCGAAAACCGCACCTCATTTGGACTCTCCTAGCTCCCTCTACCTATAAATATGTGCAACCCTTCCCAAATTTGCGGTCTAACCCTAGCCTTCCCCTACCTCGCGCCACCGGACAAAAATCCCCGCCGCCGGACATGTCCGCCCTCCACCTCCCTCCGCCCAATGGCGAGCCTCCACGTCAGCAGGCCGCCGTCCTCGTCCAACTGACCACCGCCACGCATCCCGGCGCCCCGCGCCTCCCCACCGCG
>NC_057800.1:601131504-601280176 GCF_018294505.1 Triticum aestivum
GCCGCCTCCTGCGCCACTCCGGCCGCCGCCATGCGCCGCCACGACCCTTCGCCACCGCGCCTCGCCTCCTTCCCGCTGGCGCCGCCCTTCGCCGGCGTGGCCCCGCCGCGGCCGCCTTGGGTCGCCGGGTCCGCCCCCGGTGCAACTTCGGCGAGCCCCGCGTCCTCCTCCACCGCGCTCCTGCGAGGTCTCCCCCAAGTCCGGCCATCTCCATCGTCTCCGGCGAGGTCCCGTGGATCGGGACCAGATCCACCACTCCCCCGATCCAAACGCCCCATCCAGATCCGGATCCCTCCGTCCCGCATGTCTCCGTCCCGGGTTGACTTTCTCGGAGAGGTCTATATTTCACTAAGTCCCCGAAATTACCAGATTCATATGCCCATGTTCATCATGCCGTAACTTTGCATCCGTAGCTCCGTTTTGGGCATGTAGCATATTAAAATGTTCGTATTAGAGAGGGCATCATTTCATCTCATTGCATTATTTTCATTTGATTTCATCTTGATGCCCGAAATGCTGTTGGAAGGGAGCTATTTGAGTTAATTGTCAGATCTGCTGCATTTAATAGCTATTTGTCATTTTTGCCATGATTATTGTGTGCATGATATGCTCCTGAGCTGTACATGTGTTTTGTTATATGTTTTGCCATCTTTACAGAGGTGCTATCCATGTATTTTTATGATATGTGTGGTGACTAGCACAAGCTTGCAAAGTAGTGCATTCGTTAATGCTGATTTCAGGGACTTAGCAATTCCACTAAGTCCTTGATGTGTCTTTATCAATATGCCATATGTTCATGTTGTTTCCTAGTGATTCGTGCCTCTTTTGAGGATGATTAGTAAGGATGTTTTGTTAACCTTGTGATGCTCTACCCATCCATGTCTTTGTTTGCATTTATGGAGCACCCTAGCTTGAGTCAATCGAGCTCTACTTTTGCTATTTCGTGAATCTGGCAGATTGTCTACTTGTTAGCGATTTTGCCGAGGATGTTGCAGTTGATCCGTGAATGCTATGTTGTTGTTCTTGCCATTTCTAGCTTGTATAATGTGTATTCTTAATGGGTGTATGCTTAAATTGTCATGTCTTGCTCTGTAGTGAGTGCATCGAGCTCGTAAACATGCCTACTTGATATCTGTTTTGCATGCTCCAGTTTTTCACTAAGTCTGTGACCTGATTATGTTTTTACCATGTTCACATACTTGCAAATGTATTTTCTGATCCCTTTTGGCTCAAGGTCACTAAGGGACTTTTGTTAAGCTCTTTGAGTAGCTCCATGCCATGCTTTACTTTGCCATGTTAAGTTCCTGTAGCATCTAGTTTTCATGCACCAAAGTGTGCTACCTGATCTGAAATTCCAGGCTTGTGTTTATTTCATTAAGTCTGAAACCTGTTTACCAATTGCACTTTTGCCATGCTTGTTTGAACCCTATTAATGGATGAATTGGCCGTAGCTCAGTGTTCATCTTTTGTCAATCATTATGAGTGGATCCCTGCCATGTATTTTTTTGCCATGTTTGAGTGCTGTAGCTTATTTAACTTGTTGCATTTAGTTGGCTACTTGTTGTTTATCGCAGTCCAGTGCCACATTTGTTTTCCTTGCCATTTCCAAACCGTGCCTCCGATTCCGGTGATCTTTATATCGATTTCAATCGAAATCACCTCACCTTTCCAGTGGCACACTTGGATTTCCAAGTTGAGGCCAGGTTCAATCATTCCTTGTCAAATCATGCATATGCATCGCATACCGCATCTCGCATATCATACCATGTTCATGTGTTGGTTGTTTACTATGTTGTGTGCTTTCTTTTCCGGTGTTTGCTTCTTCGGGTTGGTTCCGATTACGTCGTGTTGTGAGGATCCGTTCGTCTACGTCCGTTTGTCTTCTTCATGGACTCGTTCTTCTTCCTTGCGAAATTTCAGGCAAGATGACCATACCCTCGAAATCACTTCTATCTTTGCTTGCTAGATGCTCGCTCTTTTGCTATGCCTATGCTGCGATACCTACCACTTGCTTATCATGCCTCCTATATTGTTGAACCAAGCCTCTAATCCACCTTGTCCTAGCAAACCGTTGTTTGGCTATGTTACCGCTTTGCTCAGCCCCTCTTATAGCGTTGTTAGTTGTAGGTGAAGATTGAAGTTTGTTCCTTGTTGGAACATGGAGATGTTGCTCCTTGTTGGAACATGTTTACTTGTTGGGATATCACAATATATCTTATTTAATTAATGCATCTATATACTTGGTAAAGGGTGGAAGGCTCGGCCTTATGCCTGGTGTTTTGTTCCACTCTTGCCGCCCTAGTTTCTGTCATATCGGTGTTATGTTCCCGGATTTTGCGTTCCTTACGCGGTTGGGTAATAATGGGAACCCCTTGACAGTTCGCCTTGAATAAAACTCCTCCAGCATGGCCCAACATTGGTTTTACCATTCACCACCTAGCCTTTTCTTTCCCTTGGGTTCTGCAGACTCAAGGGTCATCTTTATTTTACACCCCCGGGCCAGTGCTCCTCTGAGTGTTGGTCCAAACTGAGCGATGTCCGGAGCTACCAGGGGCAACTCTGGGCTGGCCCACCCGACGTCTGGCTCATCCGGTGTGCCCTGAGAATGAGATATGTGCAGCTCCTATCGGGATTTGTTGGCACATCTGGGTGGCTTTGCTGGACTTGTTTTACCATTGTCGAAATGTCTTGTAACCGGGATTCCGAGTCTAATCGGGTCTTCCCGCTAGAAGGAATATCCTTCGTTGACCGTGAGAGCTTGTCATGGGCTAAGTTGGGACACCCCTGCAGGGATTTGAACTTTCGAAAGCCATGCCCGTGGTTATGGGCAGATGGGAATTTGTTAATGTCCGGTTGTAGAAAACCTGAAGTTGACCTTAATTAAAATGCATCAACCGCGTGTGTAACCGTGATGGTCTCTTTCCGGCAGAGTCCGAGAAGTGAACACGGTGTTGGAGTTATGCTTGACGTAGGTCGTTCTAGGATCACTTCTTGATCATAGTTTCTTGACGGTGCTTTGCCTTCTCTTCTCGCTCTCATCTGCGTGTGTTAGCCACCATATATGCTAGTCTCTTGCTGCAGCTCCACCTCATACCTTTTACCCTTCCTATAAGCTTAAATAGTCTTGATCGCGAGGGTGCGAGATTGCTGAGTCCCCGTGACTCACAGATACTTCCAAAACCAGCTTGCAGGTGCCGATGAGTCCGTGCAGATGACGCAACCAAGCTCAGGAGGAGGTCGATGAAGATCTTGTCCTTTATGTCGTTTCGTTCTAGTTGATTAGTAGTGGAGCCCAGTTGAGCTCGATCGGGGACCTTTGTCGCATTTGGGGTTCTTCTTTTATTTTGGTTCCGTAGTCGGACCTTGATTGTATTTGGATGATGTAATGCTTTATTCATGTATTGTGTGAAGTGGCGATTGTAAGCCAACTATGTATCTTTTCCCTTATTGTATTACATGGGTTGTTTGCGAAGATTACCTCACTTGCGACATTGCTTTCAATGCGGTTATGCCTCTAAGTCGTGCTTCGACACGTGGGAGATATAGCCGCATCGAGGGCGTTACAGTGGATCCCCTAAAATTTCAACAGGCAAATTATGTTGCAGAATAGGTTCCTGTTTAAAGAATACTTCATCTATCTCCCTTCTTTCATTCATGAACATATCATTTTCATGGTCTAGAAAATAGTGTTCTAAAGGATCACTAGGAGGTACGACAATAGAAGCAAGACCAATAATTTCATCCTTACTAGGTAATTCTTCCTCACGATGTTGTTTACTAAATTTAGAGAAATTAAACTCATGAACCATATCATCCAATCCAACAGTAACAACATTCTTTGTGCAGTCTATGGTAGCATTGACAGTATTTAAGAAGGGTCTACCAAATATAATGGGACAAAAGCTATCTTGTGGGGAATCAAGAACAAGAAAATCAACAGGATATTTAGTTTTCCCACACAAGACTTCAACATCTCTAACAATTCCAATTGGTGCAATAGTATCTCTATTAGCAAGTTTAATAG
The DNA here is from genome assembly GCF_018294505.1 of Triticum aestivum. Taxonomy (NCBI): domain Eukaryota; kingdom Viridiplantae; phylum Streptophyta; class Magnoliopsida; order Poales; family Poaceae; genus Triticum; species Triticum aestivum. The sequence continues at coordinate 601,135,529 of NC_057800.1, forward strand.
TAACATCAATATCTTCTAACTCAACAGGTGCAATTTCATTCTTAATTTCTTCGTATAAGTCAATATGTATTACACTAGCACTAGCACTCATATCACATAAGCCATGATAACAATGATCTCCTATTTTAACAGAAATAACAGGCACGCCTACCATAGGTCTTTGTTTATCTTTAGCACAAGGTTTAGCAATTCTAGCAGTTTCACCTTCGAACTGAATAACTTGCCCATCTATATTATCAGACAAGAGATCTTTAACAATAGCAATATTAGGTTCTACTTTAACTTGCTCAGGAGGTGTATAAGTTCTAATATTACTTTTACGAACAACAGTTGAAGCTTTAGCATGATCCTTTATTCTAACAAGGAAAGGTGGTTTCTCAATATAAGAAGTAGGAACAATAGGATCATTATAAGTGACAGTCTTTTCTTCAGCTTTAATAGGTGCAGCTACTTTTACTTCTATGGGAGGATGATATTTAAACCACTTCTCCTTAGGGAGATCAACATAAGTAGCAAAAGATTCACAGAAAGAAGCTACTATCTCAGAGGCAAGTCCATATTTAGTGCTAAACTTACGGAAAATATCGGTATCCATAAAAGATTTAACACAATCAAACTTAGGTGTCATACCTGACTCCTTACATTCGTCGAGGTCCCAATCTTCAGAGTTGCATTTAATTCTATCCAATAAATTCCATCTGAATTCAGTAGTCTTCATCATAAAAGAGCCATCACAAGAAGTATCAAGCATGGTGCGATTGTTATCAGAAAGCCGAGCATATAAATTTTGAATAATCATTTCTCTTGAGAGCTCATGATTGGGGCATGAATATAACATTGATTTAAGCCTCCCCCAAGCTTGAGCGATGCTCTCTCCTTCGCGAGGCCAGAAATTATATATATAATTGCGATCACGATAAACAAGATGCATAGGGTAATACTTTTGATGAAATTCCAGCTTCAATCTTTTATAGTCCCATAATCTCATATCATCACATAGCCTATACCATATCAATGCGTCTCCCTTCAAAGATAAAGGGAAGACCTTCTTCTTAGCAACATCATCGGGTATACCTGCAAGCTTAAATAATCCACAAACTTCATCCACATATATTAAGTGCTCATCAGGATGCTTTGTTCCATCTCCTGTAAAAGGGTCAGCTAGCAGTTTTTCCATCATACCCGAAGGAAATTCAAAAGGAGTTTCATTTTCAATAGGTTCAGTAGGTTGAGGAGCAACTCTTTGCTCTACTGTACGGGGTGAAGATACCCCGAACAAGCCCCTCAGAGAATTACTTTTCATAGTAACAAGTGACAGTAAATTTCAGCACACTATATAAATTTTTCCTTACCAAATTCCACCTACCAAAGGTGCTACACTCCACGGCAACGGCGCCAGAAAAGAGTCTTGATGACCCACAAGTATAGGTGATCTATCGTAGTCCTTTCGATAAGTAAGAGTGTCGAACCCAACGAGGAGCAGAAGATAATGATAAGCGGTTTTCAGCAAGGTATTCTCTGCAAGTACTGAAATAAGTGGTAACAAATAGTTTTGTGATAGGATAAATTGTAACGAGCAACAAGTAACAAAAGTAAATAAAGTGCACCAAGATGGCCCAATACTTTTGTAGCAAAGGACAAGCCGGAACAAACTCTTATAATAGGAAAAGCGCTCCCGAGGACACATGGGAATATCGTCAAGCTAGTTTTCATCACGTTCATATGATTCGCGTTCGATACTTCGATAATTTGATATGTGGGTGGACCGGTGCTTGGGTGCTGTTCTTACTTGAACAAACATCCCACTTATGATTAACCTCTATTGCAAGCATCCGCAAAAACAACAAAAGTATTAAGGTAAACCTAACCATAGCATGAAACATATGGATCCAAATCAGCCCCTTACGAAGCAACGCATAAACTAGGGTTTAAGCTTCTGTCACTCTAGCAACCCATCATCTACTTATTACTTCCCAATGCCTTCCTCTAGGCCCAAATAATGGTGAAGTGTTATGTAGTCAACGTTCACATAACACCACTAGAGGCTAGACAACATACATCTTATCAAAATATCAAACGAATACCAAATTCACATGACTACTCATAGCAAGACTTCTCCCTTGTCCTCAGGAACGAACGTAATTCCTCACAAAGCATATTCATGTTCATAATCAGAGGGGTAATAATATGCATATAGGATCTGAACATATGATCTTCCACCAATTAAACCAACTAGCATCAACTACAAGGAGTAATCAACACTACTAGCAACCTACTAGCACCAATCCCGGACTTTGAGACAAGAATTGGATACAAGAGATGAACTAGGGTTTGTTGATGAGACGGTGCTGGTGAAGATGTTGATGGAGATTGCCCTCTCCCGATGAGAGGAGCGTTGGTGATGACAATGGTGATGATTTCCCCCTTCCGGAGGGAAGTATCCCCGGTAGAACAGCTCTGCCGGAGCTCTAGATTGGATCCGCCAAGGTTCCGCCTCATGGAGGCGGAGTCTCGTCCCGGAAAGTTCCTTCCTCATTTTTTTCTCATCGAAAGACTTCATATAGGAGAAGATGGACGTCGGAGAGCCACCAGGGGGCCCATGAGGTAGGGGGCGCGCCCTAGGGGGGGCACCCTCGTGAGCAGGGTGTGGGCCCCCTGGCCTTCATCTTTGGCGAGGATTTTTCTTTATTTATTTTAAGATGTTCCGTGGAGTTTTAGGACTTTTGGAGTTGCGCGGAATAGGTCTCTAATAGTTGCTCCTTTTCCAGCCCAGAATTCCAGCTGCCGGCATTCTCCCTCCTTATGTAAACCTTGTAAAATAAGAGAGAATAGCCATAAGTATTGTGACATAAAGTGAAATAACAGTCCATAATGCAATAAATATCGATATAAAAGCATGATGCAAAATGGACGTATCACGGCTAAATTTTCCTTAACTTGCACCATCTCCTCCCGCACGCGTGCAACTTCCGCATCATGCTAGGCTTTATCCGCCGGCTCTACCGCAGCGGTTAACAGAGTCGTCAGCTTATCCATGAGGTCCATGAGAACCTGAGCCGGGGGGCGTGCGGGGTCTCCTGACCCGGCAGCTGCCGACCCGGTGGCCGCCGCTGTCGATGCGGTGGAGTTTTGCCTGGGCTGTTCCCTGCCATAAAGACTCTGGCCCAATTCGGCGGCTCAAAGGGGTCCGGAATACTGCGGCCATCGGAACAGCCCCCGAGCATGCCGTCTTGCAGTTGGTACAACGAGTCCGCCTCACCTATTGATGATGCAGTATCAGAGCAGTTAGTCGTCTCCCCGCCTTCCATCGATCCTTCGAAGTATTCACCGCCATGGACACAGCCTACGAAAGCATGCTTCACAACAGATTGAATACGGGCTGACCCGGCGCGCTGAGCCATTTCGATGAGGTTGGTGTGGACGTTCGGCTCAGGGCCTGTCTCGCCGATCCGGCCGATGAAGACGTGAATTCCGCCAAAGGGGACCCGATACCCGTACTCGATCGAGCCGGCCTCGGGGCCCTAGCCTTCGCCGTCGATGTAGAGTTTGCCGCAACGACTCTTGGTCATCCGGCCCACAGCGTATCCCTTGAGCCCTTCGAAGTTGCCCTTCAAGAACTCGAATCCACCATGCGCTGGCCCCACGGTGGGCGCCAACTGTCGTGGAGTTGACACGGCATATGTCCTAGAACAAGGACTTAGTCGTACGACCATTGCACTAGGAAGCTTAAAGGGGTTGATCGGGACAAAGGACACACGAGAGAGTTTTTATACTAGTTCGGCCCCTTAGGATGAAGGTAAAAGCCTACGTCTAGTTGGGATTGGTATTGCTGAGGTTTCGATCTCCAAGGGGCTAAACTCGTCGGCTTGGTTATCGACTTGGTTGTTTCTTGCCCTAAACCGCCACCGGGTCGTCCCCTTATATACACGGGTTGACACCAGGTGGCTTACAGAGTCCTGACCGGCTCATAATCGTGTCCGGCACGGTGACTTCTTTTACATGCCTTTCTGTACAAGTATTTGCCATCCATATGGCGGTTTACAATAACGGGCCTTAAGCCGGCCCGAGGCCCTTGGGCTTTTTATATGTTTAGTACACTATCATCTTGATTTCATATTGGGCTTCTTAGGTAACCCGCCATTAGGGCTGACCCGGCCCCTCCTGGGCGGGTCATACTGGTAGTAATATCCCCAACACCTTCCATGTAGTAGGAGTAGGAGGGAAGGAAAGGGAAGGGAAAAGGAGAAGGAAGGGAGGGGGCGCCCCCCTCCCTAGTCCAATTCGGACCAGCCCATGGGGAGGGGTGCGGCCACCCTTTGAGGCCTTTCTTTCCTTTCCCGTATGGCCCATTAAGGCCCAATACGTATTCCCGTAACTCCCCGGTACTCCCGAAAATACACGAATCACTTGGAACCTTTACGATGTCCGAATATAGTCGTCCAATATATAAATCTTTACGTCTCGACCATTTCGAGACTCCTCGTCATGTCCCCGATCTCATCCAGGACTCCGAACTCCTTCGATACATCAAAACACATAAACTCATAATATAACCGTCATCGAACTTTAAGTGTGCGGACCCTACGGGTTCGAGAACTATGTAGACATGACCGAGACACGTCTTCAGTCAATAACCAATAGCGGAACCTGGATGCTCATATTGGCTCCTACATATTCTACGAAGATCTTTATCGGTCAAACCGCATAACAACATACGTTGTTCCCTTTGTCATCGGTATGTTACTTGCCCGAGATTCGATTGTCGGTATCTCAATACCTAGTTCAATCTCGTTACCGGCAAGTCTCTTTACTCATTCCGTAATACATCATCCCGCAACTAACTCATTAGTTGCAATGCTTGCAAGGCTTATAGTGATGTGCATTACCGAGTGGGCCCAGAGATACCTCTCCGACAATCGGAGTGACAAATCCTAATCTCGAAATACACCAATCCAACAAGTACCTTTGGAGACACCTGTAGAGCACCTTTATAATCACCAGTTACGTTGTGACATTTGGTAGCACACAAAGTGTTCCTCCGGTAAACGAGAGTTGCATAATCTCATAGTCATAGGAACATGTATAAGTCATGAAGAAAGCAATAGCAACAAACTAAACAATCAAGTGCTATGCTAACGGAATGGGTCAAGTCAATCACATCATTTTCTAATGATGTGATCCCGTTAATCAAATGACAACTCATGTCTATGGCTAGGAAACTTAACCATCTTTGATTCAACGAGCTAGTCAAGTAGAGGCATACTAGTGACATACTGTTTGTCTATGTATTCACACATGTATTATGTTTCCGGTTAATACAATTCTAGCATGAATAATAAACATTTATCATGATATAAGGAAATAAATAATAACTTTATTATTGCCTCTAGGGCATATTACCTTCAGTCTCCCACTTGCACTAGAGTCAATAATCTAGTTCACATCGCCATGTGATTTAACATCAATAGTTCACATCACCATGTGATTAACACCCATAGTTCACATCGTCATGTGACCAACACCCAAAGGGTTTACTAAAGTCAATAATCTAGTTCACATCGCTATGTGATTAATACCCAAAGAGTACTAAGGTGTGATCATGTTTTGCTTGTGAGGGAAGTTTAGTCAACGGGTCTGCTACATTCAGATCCGCATGTATTTTGCAAATATCTATGTCAACAATGCTCTGCACGGAGCTACTCTAGCTAATTGCTCCCACTTTCAATATGTATCCAGATTGAGACTTTGAGTCATCTAGATTAGTGTCAAAACTTGCATTGACGTAACCCTTTACGACGAACCTTTTGTCACCTCCATAATCGAGAAACATATCCTTATTCCACTAAGGATAATTTTTACCAATGTCTAGTGATCTACTCCTAGATCACTATTGTACTCCCTTGCCAAACTCAGGGCAGGGTATACAATAGGCCTGGTACACAGCATGGCATACTTTATAGAACCTATGGCTGAGGCATAGGGAATGACTTTCATTCTATCTTCTGCCGTGGTCGGGTTTTGAATCTTACTCAACTTCACACCTTGTAACACAGGCAAGAACTCCTTCTTCGACTGTTCCATTTTGAACTACTTCAAAATCTTGTCAAGGTATGTACTCATTGAAAAACTTATCAAGCGTCTTGATCTATCTCTATAGATCTTGATGCTCAATATGTAAGCAGCTTCACCGAGGTCTTTCTTTGAAAAACTCCTTTCTAACATTCCTTTATGCTTTGCAGAATAATTCTACATTATCTCTGATCAACAATATGTCATTCACATATACTTATCAAAAATGTTGTAGTGCTCCCACTCACTTTCTTGTAAATACATGCTTCACCGCAAGTCTGTACAAAACTATATGCTTTGATCAACTTATCAAAGCGTATATTCCAACTCCGAGATGCTTGCACCAGTCCATAGATGGATCGCTGGAGCTTGCATATTTTGTTAGTACCTTTAGGATTGACAAAACCTTCTGGTTGCATCATATACAACTCTTCTTTAATAAATCCATTAAGGAATGCAATTTTGTTTATCCATTTGCCAGATTTCATAAAATGCGGCAATTGCTAACATGATTCGGATAGACTTAAGCATAGATACAAGTGAGAAACTCTCATCGTAGTCAACACCTTGAACTTGTCGAAAACCTTTTTGCGACAATTCTAGCTTTGTAGATAGTAACACTACTATCAGCGTCCGTCTTCCTCTTGAAGATCCATTTAATCTCAATGGCTCACCGATCAATGGGCAAGTCAATCAAAGTCCATACTTTGTTCTCATACATGGATATCATCTCAGATTTCATGGCCTCAAGCCATTTCGCGGAATCTGGGCTCATCATCGCTTCCTCATAGTTCGTAGGCTCGTCATGGTTAAGTAACATGACCTCCAGAATAGGATTACCGTACCACTCTGGTGCAGATCTCACTCTGGTTTACCTATGAGGTTCGGTAGCAACTTGATCTGAAGTTACATGATCATCATCATTAGCTTCCTCACTAATTGGTGTAGTAGTCACAGGAACATATTTCCGTGATGAACTACTTTCCAATAAGGGAGCAGGTACAGTTACCTCATCAAGTTCTACTTTCCTCCCACTCACTCCTTTCAAGAGAAACTCCTTCTCTAGAAAGGATCCATTCTCAGCAACGAATATCTTGCCTTCGGATCTATGATAGGAGGTGTACCCAACATTTTATTTTTGGGTATCCTATGAAGACGCACTACTCCAATTTGGGTTTGAGCTTATCAGGTTGAAACTTTTTCACATAAGCATTGCAACCTCAAACTTTAAGAAACGACAGCTTAGGTTTCTTGCCAAACCATAGTTCATACGGTGTCGTCTCAACGGATTTATATGGTGCCCTATTTAACGTGAATGCAGCTGTCTCTAATGCATAACTCCAAAACGATAGTGGTAGATCGGTAAGAGACATCATAGATCGCACTATATCTAATAAAGTACGGCTATGACGTTCGGACACACCATTACACTGTGGTGTTCCAGGTGGCGTGAGTAGTGAAACTATTTCACATTGTTTTAACTGAAGGCCAAACTCGTTAACTCAAATATTTTACTTCTGCGATTATATCGTAGAAACTTTTATTTTCTTGTTACGATAATTCTCCACTTTACTCTGAAATACTTTGAACTTTTCAAATGTTTCAGACTTGTGTTTCATCAAGTAGATATACCCATATCTGCTCAAATCATCTATGAAGGTCAGAAAATAATGATATCTGCCGCAAGCCTCAACACTCATCGGACCGCATACATCAGTATGTAATTTCCAATAAGTCAATTGCTCGCTCCATTGTTCTGGAGAACGGAGTTTTAGTCATCTTGCCCATGAGGCATGGTTCGCAAGCATCAAGTGATTCATAATCAAGTGATTCCAAAATCCCATGAACATGGAGTTTCTTCATGCGCTTTACACCAATATGACCTAAATGGCAGTGCCACAAATAAGTTGCACTATCATTATTAACTTTGCATCTTTTGACTTCAATATTATGAATATGTGTATCACTACGATCGAGATCCAACAAACTATTTTCATTGGGTGTATGACCATAGAAGGTTTTATTCATGTAAACATAACAACAATTATTCTCTAGTTTACATGAATAACCACATTCCAATAAACATGATCCAATCATATTCATGCTCAACGCAAACACTAAATAACATTTATTTTAGGTTCAACACTAATCCCGAAAGTATACGGAGTGTACGATAATGATCATATCAATCTTGGAACCATTTCCAATACACATCGTCACTTCATCCTTAACTAGTCTCTGTTCATTCTGCAACTCCCGTTTCGAGTTACTATTCTTAGCAACTGAACTAGTATCAAATACTAAGGGGTTGCTATAAACATTAGTAAAGTACACATCAATAACATGTATATCAAATATACCTATGTTCACTTTGCCATCCTTCTTATCCGCTAATTACTTGGGGTAGTTCCTCTTCCAATGACCAGTCCCTTTGCAGTAGAAGCACTCAGTTTCAGGCTTAGGTCCAGACTTGGGTTTTTTCACCTGAGCAGCAACTTGCTTGCTGTTCTTATTGAAGTTCCCCTTTCTTCCCTTTGTCCCTTTACTTGAAACTAGTGGTTTTGTTTACCATCAACACTTGATGCTTTTCTTGATTTCTACCTTCGTCGATTTCAGCATCATGAAGAGCTTGGGAATCGTTTCTGTTATCCCTTGCATATTATAGTTCATCACGAAGTTCTACTAACTTGGTGATGGTGACTAGAGAATTCTGTCAATCACTATTTTATCTAGAAGATTAACTCCCACTTGATTCAAGCGATTGTAGTACCCAGACAATCTGAGCACATGCTCACTGCTTGAGCTATTCTCCTCCATCTTTTAGCTATAGAACTTTGTTGGAGACTTCACATCTCTCAACTCGGGTATTTACTTGAAATATTAACTTCAACTCCTGGAACATCTCATATGGTCCATGATGTTCAAAACGTCTTTGAAGTCCTGATTCTAAGCCGTTTAAGCATGGTGCACCAAACTATCAAGTAGTCATCATATTGAGCTAGCCAAACATTCATAACATCTGCATCTGCTCCTGCAATAGGTTTGTCACCTAGCGGTGCATCAAGGACATAATTCTTCTGTGCAGCAATGAGGATAAACCTCAGATCACGGATCCAGTCCGCATCATTGCTACGAACATCTTTCAACTTAGTTTTCTCTAGGAACATATCAAAAATAAAACAGGGGAGCTAAACGCGAGCTATTAATCTACAACATAGATATGCCAATACTACCAGGACTAAGTTCATGATAAATTTAAGTTCAGTTAATCATATTACTTAAGAACTCCCACTTAGAAAGACATCCCTCTAATCTTCTAAGTGATCACGTGATCCAAATCAACTAAACCATAACCGATCATCACGTGAAATGGAGTAGTTTTCAATGGTGAACATCATTATGTTGATCATATCTACTATATGATTCACGCTCGACCTTTCGGTCTCCAGTGTTCCGAGGCCATATCTGCATATGCTAGGCTCGTCAAGTTTAACCCGAGTATTTATGCGTGTGCAAAACTGGTTTGCACCCATTGTAGATGGACGTAGAGCTGATCACATCCGATCATCACGTGGTGTCTGGGCACGACGAACTTTGGCAACGGTGCATACTCAGGGAGAACACTTTTATCTTGAAATTTAGTGAGAAATCATCTTATAATGCTACCGTCATAACTAAGCAAAGTAAGATGTATAAAAGATAAACATCACATGCAATCAAAATATGTGACATGATATGGCCATCATCATCTTGTGCCTTTGTTCTCTATCTCAAAAGCATCGTCATGATCTCCATCGTCACCGGCATGACACCATGATCTCCATCATCTTGATCTATATCAATGTGTCGTCACATGGTCGTCTCGCCAACTATTGCTATCGCATAGCGATAAAGTAAAGCAATTATTTGGCACTTGCATCTTATGCAATAAAGAGACAACCATAAGGCTTCTGCCAATTGCCGATAACTTCAACAGAACATGATCATCTCATACAACAACTTATATATCATCACGTCTTGACCATATCACATCACAACATGCCCTGCAAAAACAAGTTAGACGTCATCTACTTTGTTGTTGCAAGTTTTACGTGGCTGCTATGGGCCGAGCAAGAATCGTTCTTACCTACACATCAAAACCACAACAATAGTTCGACAAGTTAGTGCTGTTTTAACCTTCTCAAGGACCGGGCGTAGCCATACTTGATTCAACTAAAGTTGGAGAAACTGACACCCGCCAGCCACCTGTGTGCAAAGCACATCGGTAGAACCAGTCTCGCGTAAGCATACGCGTAATGTCGGTCCGGACCGCTTCATCCAATAATACCGCCGAACCAAAGTATGACATGCTGTTAAGCAGTATGACTTGTATCGCCCACAACTCACTTGTGTTCTACTCGTGCATATAACATCAACGCATAAAACCTGGCTCGGATGCCATTGTTGGGGAACATAGTAATTTCAAAAAATTTCCTACGCAGACGCAAGATCATGGTGATGCATAGCAACGAGAGGGAGAGTGTTGTCTATGTACCCTCGTAGACTGAAATCGGAAGAGTTATCACAACGCGGTTGATGTAGTCGTATGTCTTCACGATCCGACCGATTAAGTACCGAACACACGGCACCTCCGAGTTCTGCACATGTTCAACTCGATGATGTCCCTCGGACTACGATCCAGCCGAGTGTTGAGGGAGAGTTTCGTCAGCACGACGGCGTGGTGACGATGATGTTCTACCGACGCAGGGCTTCGCCTAAGCACCGCTACGATATGATCGAGGTGGATTATGGTGGAGGGGGGCACCGCACACGGCTAAGAGATCAAGAGATCAATTGTTGTGTCTTTGGGGTGCCCCCTGCCCTCGTATATAAAGGAGTGGAGGAGGGGGAGGGCCGGCCCTATTTATTGCGCGCCCTAGGGGAGTCCTACTCCCACCGGGATTAGGATTCCCCTTTTCCTAGTAGAACTAGGAGCCCTTCCATGTAGTAGGAGTAGGAGGGAAGGAAAGGGAAGGGAAAAGGAGAAGGAAGGAAGGGGGTGCCCCCCTCCCTAGTCCAATTCGGACCAGCCCATGGGGAGGGGTGCGGCCACCCTTTGAGGCCTTTCTTTCCTTTCCCGTATGGCCCATTAAGGCCCAATACGAATTCCCGTAACTCCCCGGTACTCCCAAAAATATACCCGAATCACTCGGAACCTTTCCGATGTCCGAATATAGTCGTCCAATATATCGATCTTTACGTCTCGACCATTTCGAGACTCCTCGTCATGTCTCCGATCTCATCCGGGACTCCGAACTCCTTCAGTACATAAAAACACATAAACTCATAATATAACCGTCATCGAACTTTAAGCGTGCGGACCCTACGGGTTCGAGAACTATGTAGACATGACCGAGACACATCTCCGGTCAATAGCCAATAGCGGAACCTGGATGCTCATATTGGCTCCTACATATTCTACGAAGATCTTTATCGGTCAAACCGCATAACAACATACGTTGTTCCCTTTGTCATCGGTATGTTACTTGCACCTACGAAGATCTTTCGATTGTCAGTATCTCAATACCTAGTTCAATCTCGTTACCGGCAAGTCTCTTTACTCGTTCCGTAATACATCACCCCGTAACTAACTCATTAGTTGCAATGCTTGCAAGGCTTATAGTGATGTGCATTACCGAATGGGCCTAGAGATACCTCTCCGACAATCAGAGTGACAAATCCTAATCTCGAAATACGCCAACCCAACAAGTACCTTCGGAGACACCTGTAGAGCACCTTTATAATCACCCAGTTACGTTGTGACATTTGGTACCACACAAAGTGTTCCTCCAGTAAACGGGAGTTGCATAATCTCATAGTCATAGGAACATGTATAAGTCATGAAGAAAGCAATAGCAACAAACTAAACGATCAAGTGCTATGCTAACGGAATGGGTCAAGTCAATCACATCATTCTCTAATGATGTGATTCCGTTAATCAAATGACAACTCATGTCTATGGCTAGGAAACTTAACCATCTTTGATTCAACGAGCTAGTCAAGTAGAGGCATACTAGTGACATACTGTTTGTCTGTGTATTCACACATGTATTATGTTTCCGGTTAATACAATTCTAGCATGAATAATAAACATTTATCATGATATAAGGAAATAAATAATGACTTTATTATTGCCTCTAGGGCGTATTTCCTTCACGAGTACCCGGTCCCGCCGGACATGGGGGTGCCCGGGGCTTGGAGGATCAGCGCCGGCGGCATGCCGGTGCCACCACCACCCACCGGGGTGGCGCGGCGTGCGGAGATCGCACGTATCCACGCGTCCCTGCCGCGGGGGGCGAGGGAGGGGCCACGGTACGTCCCCGACAGCTCGCTCTGGGAGCCCTACTTCCGCCGCCGTCACGCCGAGCAGCTCGAGGCCACCAACGGCGTCGTACCCTCTGGCAGGCTCAACTCCAAGGGCCGGCGCCGGTGGTGGGGCATGCCCGACCGCACGTTGGAGGCCGTCCTCGAGTACATCGAGGGCGGCAACACGCCGCGCCTCGAGTACCCCGCTCCCCCGTCCTTCTCACGCTGCCGTGGAAGCTCCTGGACGCCTAGGCGCATGGAGCGGCCCGAGGCGTCCTCCTCCTCGTCCGGCCGCTCGTCGGGCTCTCCCTGCCTCCACCCCGTAAAGCCGGAGCCCCAGGACACGCCTGTCAGCGTGCACACCCGCAGCTCCGGCGTTCGCATCGGCGACTCTGCACCCCCACCGGCCGCTTCATCCTCGTCGAGCCCAAGCCGGAGCTCGGCCTCCCCGCGGAGTACGAGGAGATAGCCCGACGCGGTTTATCCGACGAGGACGCCTTGCGGTGGGCGCGGGACGACTACCTCCGCGACGAGATGGTCCGGCAGCGCCGGGCCCTGGAGGAGATCGCCGCCCGCAAGCGTGGGCGCGAGGACGAGCACGACATCGTGGTCCTCGACAGCGATGACGACGACGATGCCCCCGGACCGTCCAACCCGCCGCGCCAACCGGGGGAGGGATGCAGCAGGGACGGCGGCGGCGGAGACGACGACGACGACGACGGCGGCGGCGACTACACGCGGTTCTACCGCCTCCTCGGCATGTAGAACTGCAAAGGCGGGCGGCGGGCGGCGGGCGGCGAGGTAGACGGCGAGGAGCGGCGATGGAGACGGCGGGGGCAGCCCGTGCTAGTTTTTTTTTCTTTTTTTGTAAAATATGTTTAAATTTGAATGAACTCGTCGATGTTTGCGTTAAATTTGAGCCGTGTTTGCGCCTTATTTGACTTTTTCAAAAAAACGTGGGCGCCGCGACTGGGGGGCATCACGCCCCCAGTGCACGATTTAGTGCTGGTGCGCCCCCAGGGGGCGATTTTTAGCCCCTCCTGGGGGGCCAACGGCTGGAGATGCTCTAATGTGTGAGTAGTTTACCATTGGACTACAGGTTTGTAGCAGGAGTGTTGTAGCATTTTCTCTCCCATGCTTCAATAGAAAGATCACACAAGCTGCATAACATGATTGTGATCTGAATGATGTAATTTTGGCAGTTGTCTTTTGTTGTGTGATGAATTATTACTTTATGATCAGATTATATATCATGCTTTATTTATAATCGATGTATATTCCTCTCCAATTTGGTCTAATCATAAGTTCGTTTAGAAGAAAATTTAGTGGGAGTGGTGTGCATTATATGTGGTAAATCTTTATACGTGGAGTATTTTGGTCATAGCAAGAGAAAACATATCTTGTAATTGTATTTGCGTCGGTAAGGATAAAAGGAAAGTTGACGTTATCCCAACGAGGAGCTAGGGTGTGGGGAATATTATTACCAACATTATGTCAACTTACTTAACGCAATGCTTTATTTGTTACTTAATACTCCCCATTACCGATGAGTTGAAGCTCCACGATGCCACAACTACCCCCTCCGCAACCTACTATGAATGGTAGCCATTCCATACAACCCCTCCAACCAAACACAACACAAAACCATTCCGTTTATAATGTTCTCTCTGAACCAAATGCTAGGACGGAACCATTCCATTCCACGGTCAAATAGTTCCATTACATTCTATTTGGTTCTTAAACTAAACATGCCTAAGATCTCAAACAAGCTTTCACAAAAGCATTATCTTTGTTATCACCAAAGGACGAGGAGAGATAAACGTTTGTCATTGCACTATGTGCTTATCTTGTTATTTGTAAATATGACACTAATACGCTATCAATGCTCATGGTTGGTAAGAATCCCTTTATTTGTATATATGAGACTTGTAATGCACCATCATCTCTTGCGATTCAGATGGACCATTCTAGACATTTGCTGAAGTCAAGAAATGATCAAGCGATGGTGAGGCGAGATGAAGGACTTTTGAAGCGGCGATAATGCGCCAAAGCACATGCGAATGAATGGAATGAAAATGAAGGGGGAGGGAGGGGTGGGAAGGAATATATCCCTTGTATTCTTGCAAGGAGATGGTGGCTAGAAAGATACGATGACCGTCGAGAAGGAAAAAAGTGGGAGAGAGAGTTGGTATTTTATTCCTTATCTGAATGGAATCGCATACCCTCATGTCGACACATTTATTAGAATTTTTTTATCAATGTGTTTATATACATTTTTTGTTATTAGATGGCAGCACGGGCATTCAACTAGTTACATATAAAATCATGGACAATTTGTTCAACGCTGGATTTGTGGGCTCCTTAATCATACATGGCCTTACTTAGGCCCAAACAAAAAGGAGATAATCTTAACTTGTTCAAAAAAAAAAAAACTTAACCATAGCAACTTACATACCAGTCACACTACCACAAGTAGGGGAAAAACATAACTTAGTAGTCTACCACACATAATTTACAACCCATACATTACTAATCAAAAAACAAATAAATAAAGGATACGCAGCTCTTGCGTATTTTAGGGGAAAAAGGTTATTGTGAAGCAAACGCTGTAATGTCAAAGTTCGAGACTGGAGTGCTTGGGCGTCTACGTGGCGACATTTGAGATACCCCAAGACTGCTCAGCAAGGCGGACACACTCAGAGAACCGAAAGCAGCCGACGAGGTGATCGATGACCATGCCAGAGGCTTGCATGAAGGAGTAGACTATGACAGGACCAACGAGCCGGAACCCCCGCCGGATTAGGTCCTTGCTCATCCCTTCTGACTTGGGTGTTCGGAGCGGGATGTACTTGTGGTGCTTGTATTTACCTACCATAGGCCGGTGGTTCATGTGCCCCCAGATGTACCCGCTGAAAGACCCAAACTCCTTCGCCACCTGCACATGCATACAATGGTCATAAGTTTTTATCCAATGCTTCACGGCTAAATTTGTTCAGTTCATATTGACACATCCATGGCATCTGCATGTCATTCTTCCCTCATTTCATTGCAAACTTTTCCTGTCCTTGTAATATCTTTGTTAGAAGAATTTCGCCAGAAATAAGCAGAAATCTTAGTGCACTCGCCTTTCTTATGCACTTAGCGTTCTCGACGATGCACCGCACCCTGCACTCCGCTAGCTTGAGCTCCTTATTGGCGCTGATCACGGCGATGTCATCCTCGTTCATCTTCGCCACCACATTGGGGTCGAAGCCCACAAATGCTTCCCTGAAATCGTCAAATTTGCCACAGTTTTGTTAACCCATTCATGATTCACAGGGAAAGTGACAAGTGCTGCATATGTACTGAGAAACCCAAATGTTCGGAAAGACGCTGCACCTACATGTACATGTC
Organism: Triticum aestivum; assembly: GCF_018294505.1. Lineage (NCBI taxonomy): Eukaryota > Viridiplantae > Streptophyta > Magnoliopsida > Poales > Poaceae > Triticum > Triticum aestivum. The sequence continues at coordinate 601,151,336 of NC_057800.1, forward strand.
CCTCCTCTTGAGTATCTCTGTCCAGTTGTGGTCTATGAGCATCCCTGACAGGGTGAGCAGCTCAAACAGGCGGCTGGAAATTACAACAGAATATATTTGTAAACGGAATGATTCTTTTTTTCGATTTTTCAAGATGAGCTTTTGCATGCGACAGGCAAAAAAAGAGAGAAGAAATGTGGCAGAGTCGTACTCGTCGCTGTAGACTGGAACGCCCCAGGATTCGTCGTGGAACTGGATATACGCCTCATCTGCAAGGTGGATTTGAGGCAAGTGATCAGTTTGCTGATCTAAATTTTGTCCTTCGTTTAGTCAAAAGAATAAAATATATATTGTCCTTTTTGTTTTTAGCTGGTTGATTTTAGTTTGCTCAGCAGACTAGAGGGGACTGGAGAGGAGTCCCTTTCTGGTGAGCTTATCAACTGAACTTTGTTTTCAAGGCAACAGCAAGCCAGGGCTCAGGACATATATTAGCTTGGTCAAATCAAGAGTTTCATCAGTAAGTGATGTGGACTTCACCATCCCTTGAAGGAAAAGGCAGACCCCATTTGCTGTCCAAACTTCTTTTCTTCTTAATTTGATCTACCTTATTGTACTAGTAAGTTTTTTTGACAGGGTTATTGTACATATAAGTTGGTGCAAAGCTAATTAACTAATTGTACTTTTCGCCATTGACTTTTCATTCTCTGCTCCCCCTTACAAGAAACCGTTGTTCTTGCACGTAAAAAATATATTCTTTTGACTATGGTTTCTTGGAGTCTTCCATAGTCGAAAAAATATATATATGCATGAAAACAAATATTAGCAGTACACTTTCTTGGCAGGGAAAAATATTACTGGCAAGTAATTAAGCATTTCTCAATCCTCACCACTGTTCTTGGTGATCCAGCTGCATCTGTGCAGGCCCCCGGGCTCACTGCAATCAAAATCCTCCTCCTCCTCCGCATCACGGCCGCTCACCTTGTCGTCGTCGTCGTCGCAGTCGTCTCCCCTCCTCTTCTCCAGGGACACGAGCACGTCGCCCCACGGGCTGAAAGTGCCGCCGTAGATGAGCGGCACCTTGGGCTCCCAGCTGCTGGAGTTGGAGCTGCTCAGCGACGAGTCGCTCGAGTTCTGCGACAGCGACAGCGACGACAGGGAGAGGCCGGAGCCGCTCCGCCGGACGCCGCCGCCCAGCCCCGGCGGGCACACAAGCATCCGCTGCAGGTACTTGCTCGCGTGGCTCATCGCCTGCAGCTGCAGCTTCCTGTCTATGCTGCCGTTCTTCCTGGCCGAGCCGTGGCGGCTGCGGCTCGGGCTCTTCTCGAAAGCATGCGTCTGCCTGCTGCTGTGGTGCGCCGTGGTGCTCAGCATTGTGAGAGTTGTAGTCAGGAATAATGGCGGCTAGATGGAAGCTAATGTTCTTTGTCTGGAGGCAAGATGGGTTTTGAAATGTGAGTGTGGGGGGTGGGGGGTCTATTATAAGGCGAATATCCGGCAGCCAAGTCGTGGAAGTGTTTGAGGTGCCGTGTCCTTAGATAGTTTGGTGGGATATGAGCTTCAATGGTAGCTGCATGAAAGCTTCATCTGAATCTTATTCAAATGTAATGGCTCCTGGCTTTGGCATTTTATTGAGTCGAAAGTGTTAGTGGTTTGAGATTGGGGATGCATGATATGTTTCCCGAGCCAACTAACCACGTACAAGTAAAATAGCTAATTTCACTTTACACTTTTTTTTAAAATAAGTCCAAAGGCTTTGCCATTTTCATTGATTAAGGCGAATGCTTACATATAAGACGCAGTGCAGCAAAAGAAAAAAGGGCCTACTCTTGCAACATTATAACACTCAAATGCTTGGTTCCCACCAAACACCAAAGACATGCCTTCTTTTTTATTTTTGCGACCACAAGGGAGATCGAGGCTACAGTGTTGCAAAAAAAATATATCATATTTTGCTCTTTTCAAATTTCCCATGAGACAAGCATCATAAAAAAGGCAATGACCTTCTGGTTATAACCTCCACGATTCACCGCCTTGAGCTACCAAGCTTTAACAGTCTTCATGCCGCCAAGCCATTGGCAAGGAGTCGTGGATGCCTAGCCAAGTGCAAATCTCGTTCCAAATCCTGTTAGTGAGCCTACATTGGAATAGGAGGTGAGGAGCAGATTCTTGCACTTGCTTGCAGAGAGGGGAAAGGCCATAGTTTGGCTATCCCTGCCGGTGCAACCGATCAGCCGTCCATACACGATTTTGGAGGAGTAACGAAGCAAAGAATTTGCATTTCAGCGGAGCCCACATCTTCCAAATTGTAGCAGTCATAGGACTAAAGGGGAGCCCAACAAATTGCGTCATGTCCGCTAAGGACATCGAATTCGGCACTGGATGCAAATTTTCAAGTTATTTTTCTAAAATAAGCACAAGTATGCGTACCGTATATTAAAGAATGAGAGAGGGTTGAGCCCCATCCACATTACCTTCTTACAATAGATTACATGCAAGAACTCCACGCCCGTAGGCCGTCAAAAGCTAGCTAACTACTCGCACTAGCCCACCTTGCTAATCCTCCTAGGAAGGGGGTGAAATCACCCTTCAGGAGGCCAGCAAATTTCCACGCTGGACACTCGCTCTCGACCCTAGCAATCACAGCCCCGACGGATGGAGTTGCACCATAAAAAACGACAGCATTTCAGTGTGAACTCCTGGATATGACTCGAGCATGGATCTGATGGACCAAAAATATGTTGTCAAGAGCCTTCTGACCAAACACTCTTTCTTTTTTTGATATCTTGAGATCTTAGGCGCGATGTCTTTCGGTTGAAGGCCATTTAGCCACGGACGTTCCCAGAATTGAGCATTTTTACCATCTCCGATGGACACGCGTGGCTGCCGCAGAACGATCTCTGTCACTTTACATTTTGATGTTGCCACCTTTTGGAACGTCTCAAAACAATTAACTGGGTGGCAATCACATGTACTCCATAAATACAGAACTGTCAATACTTGCAAGCATACGATTTTCACAGTAGTATATATTCCCCTTTTGTCCTTTACCCGGGACACAGTCTGGTAACTTTGCTGATTTGCAAATAGCCTAATTGGTGTCTTGAAAAATACAGTAGAAGGCAGGGAACGTTGAGAGCCATGTATCTTCTTCCCAGGTTTGGTGAAACATCCAGACGATTCAAAGATTACATGTGGCTATCTTCCCTCTGCCGATCTTTTTCAATGCTCACCTTTCCCGTAGTTCTACTTGGATGAGAGACATTGCCCTGTTATTTTAGTCACCAACAATTGGAGGTAGTTTAAGCATAGTACACTTGCTACAGTTCTTCCTGAATTGCAAGGCTAATTTCATCCTGCTTTTCTTTGTCACCGAACAGCTTTTTAGGTGGTTATTAATTTCATAGACATCGTAACAAACACCTGCCTAGTTTATGGATCATCCATATACTAGAGCCTCTTGATAGTTTAGCCACTAGAAAATACTGTTGGTTTAAACATCAACTGCATCATAGATTTGCTTCATTTGGACATCAACATTACATCTGCAGCATGCGTTCGGCTCCATGGCCAATATTATCCCACTCGTCTTTGTCATAGATCACCCGACCATATTTTCAACTTTACAGTAACATTGGCTACTTTCATCAAGTGACTAAGGGCATCTTCAACAGTAGCCCTTCCTCTAGGGGCTAGCAGACGCCCGCCAAGGGCCCAAGACTCGCGCCTAATGCTAGCCCCTAAATCTTTTCCTGGTGTCTGGACTTTCAAATGATTCAAAGCATAATTTCAACATATTACATCAAATTTTACTTCAAATTTATACAAAACTTGACTAAACTACTCTAAATCTACCTAACGAGATCGACGTGGATCTCAAACACCGCCAGGCCTCTAACATATCGCTCCAGACACGAGCACCGCCTCAGCTGCTGCGGCATCGGGCCTGGGCTGTAGCAGAGCTTCTCAGTGCGCGCCTCTAGATGTGCCCCTAGATGTACCCACCGAAAGACCCAAACTCCTTCGGCACCTGCACATGCATAGAATGGTCATGAATTTTTATGTCATGAGTTTCTAAAGTTGGTCGGTTTATATCACCATGTCATTGTTCCCTTAATTATTTAGCCAACTTTTTTCGCCATTGTAATATCTTTGTAGAAGAATTTCACTAGAAATAAACAAAAATCCTGATGTGCTCGCCTTTCTTATGCACTTAGCGTTCTCCAGGATGCACCGCACTCTGCACTCTGCACTCCACTAGCTTGAGCTCCTAACTACCGCTGATCGCGGCAATGTCGTTGGCATTCATCTTCGCCAGCACGTTGAGATCAAAATCCTCAAATGCTTCCCTGATAATGACAATTTGACACAAATCTGTTAATTCATTAATGATTTATGGGGAAAGTGGCAACTGCTGCATATGTACTGAGGAACCCAAATGTCCAGAGAGACGCAGCACCTACATATAAACTAGTGGTTGGGGCGCCACCCTGTGGCGCCGCTTAAGAGGAAGTTGTGCGCACATATTCATTTTTTCTCAGAAAAAAATCCTCGCCTTCATCTAAAAAAAAGTAAAGAAGAAAAAAATTACCACTGTAGCTTACCAGCGAGTGTCACTTTGTATAACCCTCCATTTAAAAAATACCAGAGCTCCTCACCTCCATCTAAAAAGAATAAAATACATATAAAAAATCTACACATTCATCGAGAAAAATTATAAAAAAGTTCTCACCGCGGCCAACTAGCTTGCGCCACGTGGCATAGCTGGTTGGCCGCCTTTCCCGTGTAGCTTAATGGGTTTAATAATGTCCTTCTCTTGAGTATCTCTGTCCACTTGTGGTCAATGAGCATCCCAGGGCCAGCAACTTGAACAGACGGGCTGCAAATTACAACAAAATATATTTGTAAACTGAAATGTTTCTTTAGATGAACCTTTGCATGCGACAAGAGAAAAAAAATGAAAAGAAATGTGGCAGAGTCATACACGTTGTTGTAGTAGACGTACGCCCCAAGATTCATCATGGAACTAGACGTACGCCTGATTTGCATGGTGGTTTCGGCGAAGTGATTAGTTTGTTGGTCTAACTTTTGTCCTACGTGATTTTTCGGCTGTCATTGACAAAGCTAGATCGGCTCTGGTATGGGAGCGGCCACATCAGTGCGTCGGCTTCGTTCCGACGATGGTAGTGGTCATTCGGTGGTGATCCAGGATCTTGATGTCATTTTTATTATGTTTTGAGTGCGTTGTACTTCTAATGAACATTTATAATACATTTGGTTTGTTTTCACAAAAAACTTGTGTCTTTCATTTATTTAGTCAAAATCATAAAACATATATTGCCCTTTTGTTTTTAGCTGATTGATTTTAGTTTGCTCATCAGACTACAGCTAGCGAACTGGAGAGGGTTCCCTTTCTGGTGCACTTAGCAAGTCAGGGCTCAGGATATATATTAACTTGGTCAAATGAAAGAGTTCATGAGTCGGTGACGTGGACTTCGCCATCCCTTGAAGGAAAAGGCTGACCCCATTTAGTATCCAAACTTCTTTTCTTCTTGATTTGATTTTTCTGCCAACCTTATTGCATTTAATAAGTTATTTTTGAAAGGGTTATTGTAATAATTAACTTAGCAAGGATATTATTTTTATCTCGAAAAAAAAGGATTGTAGCCACAAGACAAAGGCACTCTGTCCTGGCGGGTATATGAAAGTATCGTCTGCAGATACTTGCTCGTGTTGTTGATCGCTTGCAGCTGCAGCTCCTTGTCTATGCTGCCGTTCTTCCTGGCAGAGCTTTTTCTAGAATACGCACAAACATGTGTATCATATTATATTCATAGAAGAAGTAGTCAGGATGGCCGATACAACACCTTTCGACCAAGTGCTACACCAAAAGGTTAACACCCACATTCACCAAGACAACACCGACGCACAACTCGTCTGTCAGAGCTCAACATTGTGAGAGTGCTGGCTAGATGCAAGCTGATGTTTCTTTTTCTGGAGGCAAGATGCGTTTTGAAATGTGCGTGTGTGTGGGGGTGGAGGGTCTATTAAAAGGAAGAGATGCCTGCCGTGGTGGCTGCAGCTGAGGCGTCGAATAGTTTGAGGTGCTGCGTCCTTAGAACGTTTGGTGGGATATGGGCTTCAGTGGTAGCTGCATGAAAGCTTCGTCTGGATCTTATTAAAATGTAATGGCTCTCATGCCTTTGGTATTTTAGTGGATCGAAAGTGATAGTGGTTTGAGCTTGGGGATACGTGGTGCATTGGTCCTGGAATTTCTTGGCTGGTTTTCTCCTGCTCCTCGTCACTGGGATAGCCTTTTGGATAACTAACCAGAGGACAATCTGCGGTGTTATTATTGATAAAAGAACGTTGATGGTTCAAATGTACAGTAGTCTCGGCATGTTTTACATGATATATTTCCAGAGTCTACAAACTACTTACAACTAAAATTGTTAATTTCACTTTACACTTTGATGCTGCTGCCTTTTGGAATGTCTCAAAATTATTAACTGGGAGATAATTTCACAAGTTAATACAAAACTGTCAGTGCTTGCAAGCATAGGATTTATCAGAGTAGTATATGTTTCCCTTCTTGCTCTTTGAATCCACGGTTGATTTTCTGTCCTTTTTGTCTTGCACCCGGGCCATTGTATGGTAACTTTACTGATTTACAAATAGAAGGCAGGGACCATTGAGTCATGTATATTCTTCTTAGGTTTGGTGAATGATCCAGACGATTCAAAGATTACATGTGGCTATCTTGAGTCTGCTTTTTTCTTTCATTGCTCACCTTTCCCATAGTTCTACTTGGACGAGAGGTCCTGAGCTAACTGCAATACTCTTTCCAACAGATTGTACCCTGTTATTTTAGTCACCAAGAATAGGAGGTAGTTCAAGCATAGGACATTTGCTACATTCTTCCTACTTCGTGTGGCTGTTATCATCCTACTTTTCTTTGTCACCGATCAGACTTTTAGGTGGTTAATTTCATGGACATCATAAAAAAACACTTGCCTAGTTTATGGATCATGCAAAACTAGAGCCTCTTGATAGTTTAGCCACTAGAAAATACTGATGGTTTAAACATCAACTACAAGGATTTGCTTCATTTAGATATCAACTTTGCATCTGCAGCATGCGTTCGGTTCCATGGCCAATGTCATCACACTCGTCTTTGTCATAGATCACTCGCCCATATGTACAAATATTTCCAATAACATTGGCTAGTTTCATCAAGTAAGTAAAGTATCGAACATCCTTCAACTTTCGAGAGAGAGAGAGAAAAACAGTTACTCCCCGTATTTTCAAGGTAGATCTGAGGCTTGAATCCTGGCAGGCTCCCATTCGATTACAATTTTATCGCTATGCCAAAAGATATCACAATTGAGTATGACCTCTTTTAGGGTACCCTAAATTGAATATGGACCGTTCATTCATTTTAAACCAATGGGTAAGTTAACAAGTAAAGGAGTACCATACTCAAATGTTAGATAAAACTGTAATCTTGGATAGCCTCACGATAAAAAGTAGGCTTGCAAGCTAGATAAAAAGTGGTCCAAAGCTCGAGATACTCGAATAAATGTTCCATGGTAAAATTTTCGGTTAACTTGATCTGCATAATCCACACATTCTCAGTAAGGGCCTAGCGAACATTCACTTCTTCCTTTCGGAGGTCTCATATACAAGGGGCAATGTCTTTCGGCCTCGAGGCCAAGAATGGCACCTTGGCCCCATTGTCAATGGTGATGGAGTAGAATAGCTCCATATCCATGACATCACAAGGGTTGCCCATGCTAATCCACAAATTCCTCGGGCCAATCCACTGTAGCCATGGCCATCGCAACTGCAACACCCTCACAAATTCTTTGAGATGGAGCACACCGAGTCCCCCTAGGGGATGGGGTGGCAGACATTTTCCCTATTAACCTTGCACTTCCCTCACGAGGTCTTATTTGCTGCCGACCAAAGGAAATCCCGCTCCACCTTCTTAATGCTATTGAGAACTCCCGCTGGGAAGGCGAGAGGGATGATATGATATATTGCCTGCAAGGTGGGGGCGTGCTTGATCTGAGTAGTTTGACCAATTGTAGTAATGTCCCCCCCCCCCCCCCTGCCAGGCTGGGAGCTTTGTCACAATCTTGTCCTCGAGCGGTTGGAAGTTCACTCTCTTGAGTTGGCACACTGAGAGAGAGAGCCTTGTCATCGCCTCCATCACAATCCATTACAGCCTTACTATTTGAACAGTCTTATTCATACTATTTGAATAGTCTTACTCATGAATTTTCAAGAACAATTATTTGTAATTAATATTTGTATATTGTGTTACCTTCACTTTAGTGGTACTTCATATTTGTAGGGATTCAAAATGTATGCCAACGTTCTGGCGAAACGTTGATTAATTTACGTTTCATCAAATTTCTGGCGCTCAATGTTTCCAATTTTTTTCGTCCATTTACAGTTTTAAGGCTTATTTTATTGTTTTATAATCGTGCTACTGTTTAAATTATGCCATGGACTATGCGTTTTCTTCATGTTTCTTTGAAAATGTGTTTTCTTCATGTTTCATAAGCATTTTTTCAACATTTTCATTATGATTTATGTTTAATTTGTCAACCTACATGTAGCAAATCGACCGCGTGTGCGCCACGTGTGGCGACAGCAGGGTAGATGTGTGCGATAAGGTGGTTATAAAATCGAAGGACATCTACATAAAGCTTTCCGAGAACTTTCTATCGAGGACGGTATGTTTTAATTCAACATGTTGTGGCTGATGAGTTGCTCACATATATATAGTTCCTGGAGAAGGTCAATGTGGCCATCAATGAGGAGCTCACGTTAGAGGTCAAGTTGCATGTTAAAAAATGACACATACTTCAACGTTCTTGTCACCAATGATGCAGACCGGACCTTTTTGGTTGCCCTCGTCGCAGAGACCTTGCAGCAGCCTACAAGATGGAAGCTGGGAAGACGGTCTCGATGTTTCTTCGCGAACCCGATGGCAATATCATGGTGTTCTACAACTCCCACGACTCACAATAGTTCTCGGTGTTGATCCCGAGTTCGTAGGCATGCTAGCTATGTGGTATTAGTACTTCGTTGGACACATTATATTATATTATATTTATGTTGAAGTATTAAACTTAAGAGTTTTGTTGAACTTAAATGTTACTGTTATTGTTATTGTTAAATTGTGTTATATAATACTAGCCTATATGATATTAATATTACTATTAAACTGAAAATGCTACCATGACAGTATTTTTGGTTAATTTTTGCTGCGATGGCAGCGAAAAATGATGTCGCCGCAGCGTTATTTTTCTGGCCTGTGCTATGCTATCAATGGCTAGCGAGTATAAGAGCCCATCAGTCTTACAAACATTGCTAGTGGTTAGAGACCAATGGCAAGCAATCTCCATTGCCACTGCCGCCATTGGTGGGGCTTTTGCACCCGCCACTGCTAGCCTATTTTGAAGTAGTGGTTAACCAACATCTCGTCTATGGCATTATTTTACCTTCTCCTCATAGATGGGATCGGTCATCAATATCCGTCAAGTCAACTTGCTCCATGTTAAGGTTATTCTTGTTGAAATCCCGGATACGAGTCTGACCTCTGCCAATGACACTCTGAAAGTGGGAGTGGATGATATCCTCCTTTAACTTGTGGTATGCGACCCGTTGTTCCTTTTCAACTAGTATATGTGATTTTTCATTCGTCTTCAATTCACTCGAAGGTGGAAGAATTTTGTGTTAGGGTCGTCCTCTTTGACATTGGCTATGCACGCACACCGCTTCTTCCTGGCCCGCTAAGGACAACACGGCTAATGACCCTACACTTGAGACGCACCCGAAGATCATGCTCGCCAAGAGAAACAATGTGTGATTCTTGAGCGATGTATGGAAAAAGCCCCCCCCCCCCCCCCCGCCGCTTTATATTATAAAGCAACAACACCAAGCATCCAACAACAAGTCAAGATCGGTCCAAGTACAAGCAGGTCTCAAATAATCACTGGGGGCACAGCAAAACAAGCCCCAAACAAAGAGAAAACAAGAGCTACTCCGGCTCGGGAGGGGGTGGCGGTGGTGGTGGAGCTAACGCCGAGGCCGAAGAGCGGAGGCCTGAGATGATGTTGTCGATGACGTCCCGATCACGCCGCTTGCTGAGCGGTCTACATAGCTGTAAGAAGCCACACATTTTGTAGATTAGGTCAGTCACACTGCAAGGGATCGTGTGTTCAATGACTAATTTATTGCGGACGCACCAAAGGGTCCATGCAAGGGTACCCATAGCCACCCAGATGGGGGCACTGTTGGGGAACGTAGTAATTTTAAAAAAAAAAATCTACGCACACGCAAGATCATGGTGATGCATAGCAACGAGAGGGGAGAGTGTTGTCTATGTAGCCTCGTAGACCGAAAGCGGAAGCATTAGCACAACACGGTTGATGTAGTCGTATGTCTTCACGATCCGACCGATCAAGTACCGAACGCACGACACCTCCGAGCTCTGCACACGTTCAACTCGATGACGTCCCTCGAACTCCGATCTAGCCGAGATTTGAGGGAGAGTTCTGTCAGCACGACGGCGTGGTGACGATGATGATGTTCTACCGATGCAGGGCTTCGCCTAAGCACCGCAACGATATGACCGAGTTGGATTATGGTGGAGGGGGGCACCGCACACGGCTAAGAGATCAAGAGATCAATTGTTGTGTCTTTGGGGTGCCCACTGCCTCCGTATATAAAGGAGTGGAGGAGGGGGAGGGCCGGCCCTCTCTATGGCGCGCCCTAGGGGAGTCCTACTCCCACCGGGAGTAGGATTCCCTTTTTCCTAGTAGAAGCCCTTCCAAGTAGTAGGAGTAGGAGGGAAGGAAAGGGAAGGGAAAAGGAGAAGGAAGGAAGGGGGCGCCCCCCTCCCTAGTCCAATTCGGACCAGCCCATGGGGAGGGGTGCTGCCACCCTTTGAGGCATTTCTCTCTTTTCCCGTATGACCCATTAAGGCCCAATACGAATTCCCGTAACTCCCCGGTACTCCCGAAAATATCCGAATCACTCGGAACCTTTCCGATGTCTGAATATAGTCGTCCAATATATCGATATTTACGTCTTGACCATTTTGAGACTCCTCATCATGTCCCCGATCTCATCTGGGACTCTGAACTCCTTCGGTACATCAAAACACATAAACTCATAATATAACCGTCATCGAACTTGAAGTGTGCGGACCCTACGGGTTCGAGAACTATGTAGACATCACCGAGACACGTCTCCGGTCAATAACCAATAGCGGAACCTGGATGCTCATATTGGCTCCTACATATTCTACGAAGATCTTTATCGGTCAAACCGCATAACAACATACGTTGTTCCCTTTGTCATCGGTATATTACTTGCCCGAGATTCGATCGTCGGTATCTCAATACCTAGTTCAATCTCGTTACCGGCAAGTCTCTTTACTCGTTCCGTAATACATCATCCCGCAACTAACTCATTAGTTGCAATGCTTGCAAGGCTTATAGTGATGTGCATTACCGAGTGGGCCTAGAGATACCTCTTAGACAATCAGAGTGACAAATCCTAATCTCGAAATACACCAATCCAACAAGTACCTTCAGAGACACCTGTAGAGCACCTTTATAATCACCCAGTTATGTTGTGACGTTTGGTAGCACACAAAGTGTTCCTCCGGTAAACAGGAGTTGCATAATCTCATAGTCATAGGAACATGTATAAGTCATGAAGAAAGCAATAGCAACAAACTAAACGATCAAGTGTTATGCTAACAGAATGGGTCAAGTCAATCACATCATTCTCTAATGATGTGATCCCGTTAATCAAATGACAACTCATGTCTATGTCTAGGAAACTTAACCATCTTTGATTCAACGAGCTAGTCAAGTAGAGCCATACTAGTGACATACTGTTTGTCTATGTATTCACACATGTATTATGTTTCCGGTTAATACAATTCTAGCATGAATAATAAACATTTATCATGATATAAGGAAATAAATAATAACTTTATTATTGCCTCTAGGGCATATTTCCTTCGGTCTCCCACTTGCACTAGAGTCAATAATCTAGTTCACATCGCCATGAGATTTAACATCAATAGTTCACATCACCATGTGATTAACACCCATAGTTCACATCGTCATGTGACCAACACCCAAAGGGTTTACTAGATTCAATAATCTAGTTCACATTGCTATGTGATTAATACCCAAAGAGTACTAAGGTGTGATCATGTTTTGCTTGTGAGGGAATTTTAGTCAACAGGTCTGCTACATTCAGATCCGTATGTATTTTGCAAATTTCTATGTCAACAATGCTCTGCACGGAGCTACTCTAGCTAATTGCTCCCACTTTCAATATGTATCCAGATTGAGACTTTGAGTCATCTGGATCAGTGTCAAAACTTGCATCGACGTAACCCTTTACGATGAACCTTTTGTCACCTCCATAATCGAGAAACATATCCTTATTCCACTAAGGATAATTTTGACCAATGTCCAGTGATCTACTCCTAGATCACTATTGTATTCCCTTGCCAAAAACAGTGTAGGGTATACAATAGATCTGGTACACAGCATGGCATATTTTATAGAACCTATGGCCAAGGCATAGGGAATGACTTTCATTCTCTTTCTATCTTCTGCCGTGGTCGGGCTTTGAGTCTTACTCAGTTTCACACCTTGTAACACAGGCAAGAACTCTTTCTTTGACTGTTCCATTTTGAACTACTTCAAAATCTTGTCAAGGTATGTACTCATTGAAAAACTTATCAAGCGTCTTGATCTATCTCTATAGATGTTGATGCTCAATATGTAAGCAGCTTCACCAAGGTCTTTCTTTGAAAAGCTCCTTTCAAACACTCCTTTATGCTTTGCAGAATAATTCTACATTATCTCCGATCAACAATATGTCATTCACATATACTTATCAGAAATGATGTAGTGCTCCCACTCACTTTCTTGTAAATACAGGCTTCACCGCAAGTCTGTATAAAACTATATGCTTTGATCAACTTATCAAAGCGTATATTCCAACTCCGAGATGCTTGTACCAGTCCATAGATGGATCGCTGGAGCTTGCATATTTTGTTAGCACCTTTAGGATTGACAAAACTTTCTTGTTGCATCATATACAACTCTTTTTTAATAAATCCATTAAGGAATGTAGTTTTGTTTGTCCATTTGCCAGATTTCATAAAATGTGGCAATTGCTAACATGATTCGGACAGACTTAAGCATAGATACGAGTGAGAAACTCTCATCGTAGTCAACACCTTGAACTTGTCGAAAACCTTTTGCGACAATTCTAGCTTTTTAGATAGTAACACTACTATCAGCGTCTGTCTTCCTCTTGAAGATCCGTTTAATCTCAATGGCTCGCCGATCTTTGGGCAAGTCAATCAAAGTCCATACTTTGTTCTTATACATGGATCTCATCTCAGATTTCATGGCCTTAAACCATTTTGCGGAATCTGGGCTCATCATCGCTTCCTATAGTTCGTAGGTTCGTCATGGTCAAGTAACATGACCTCGAGAACAGGATTACCGTACCACTCTGGTGCGGATCTCACTCTGGTTGATCTACGAAGTCCTGTAGTAACTTGATCATCATTAACTTCCTCTCTTGTTGGTGTAGACATCACTGGAACTGATTTCTGTGATGAACTATTTTCCAATCCGGGAGAAGGTACAATTACCTTATCAAGTTCCACTTTCCTCCCACTCACTTCTTTCGAGAGAAACTCCTTCTCTAGAAAGGATCCATTCTCAGCAACGAATATCTTGCCTTCGGATCTGTGATAGAAGGTGTACCCAATAGTTTCTTTTGGGTATCCTATGAAGATTTACTTCTGCGATTTGGGTTCGAGCTTATCATGTTGAAACTTTTTCACATAAGCATCACAGTCCCAAGCTTTAAGAAACGACAGCTTAGGTTTCTTGCCAAACCACAGTTCATGCGGTGTCATCTCCACGGATTTAGATGGTGCCCTATTTAACGTGAATGTAGCTGTCTCTAATGCATAACCCCAAAACGATAGTGGTAGATCGGTAAGAGACATCATAGATCGCACTATATCTAATAAAGTACAGTTATGACGTTCGGACACACCATTACACTGTGGTGTTCTAGGTGGCGTGAGTAGTGAAACTATTTCACATTGTTTTAACTGAAGGCCAAACTCGTAACTCAAATATTTTACTTCTGCGATCATATCGTAGAAACTTTTATTTTTGTTACGATGATTCTCCACTTCACTATGAAATTCTTTGAACTTTTAAAATGTTTCAGACTTGTGTTTCATCAAGTAGATATACTCATATCTGCTCAAATCATCTGTGAAGATCAGAAAATAATGATACCCGCCGCGAGCCTCAATATTCATCGGACCACATACATCAGTATGTATGATTTCCAACAAATCTGTTGCTCGCTCCATTGTTCCGGAGAACGGAGTCTTAGTCATCTTGCCCATGAGGCATGGTTCGCAAGCACCAACGGATTCATAATCAAGCGATTCCAAAAGCCCATCAGCATGGATTTGTTGGAAATATGCCCTAGAGGCAATAATAAAATGGTTATTATTATATTTCTTTGTTCATGATAATTGTCTATTGTTCATGCTATAATTGTGTTATCCGGAAATTGTAATACATGTGTGAATACATAGACCACAACACGTCCCTAGTGAGCCTCTAGTTGACTAGCTCGTTGATCAAAGGATAGTCATGGTTTCCTGACTATGGACATTAGATGTCATTGATAACGGGATCACATCATTAGGAGAATGATGTGATGGACAAGACCCAATCCTAAGCTTAGCTCAAAGATCGTGTAGTTCATTTGCTGTGGCTTTTCTGAATGCCAAGTATCATTTCCTTAGACCATGAGATTGTGCAACTCCCGGATACCGTAGGAGTGCCTTGGGTGTGGCAAACGTCACAATGTAACTGGGTGACTATAAAGGTACATTACAGGTATCTCCGAAAGTGTCTGTTGGGTTGGCACGAATCGAGACTGGGATTTGTCACTCCGTATGACGGAGAGGTATCTCTGGGCCCACTCGGTAATGCATCATCATAATGAGCTCAATGTGATCAAGTGGTTGATCACGGGATCATGCATTACGGTATGAGTAAAGTGACTTGCCAGTAACGAGACTGAACAAGGTATTGGGATACCGACGATCGAGTCTCGGGCAAGTAACATACCGATTGACAAAAGGAATTGTATACGGATTGATTGAATCCTCGACGTCATGGTTCATCCGATGAGATCATCGTGGAGCATGTGGGAGCCAACATGGGTATCCAGATCCCGCTGTTGGTTATTGACCGGAGAGTCGTCTCGGTCATGTCTGCATGTCTCCCGAACCCGTACGGTCTACACACTTAAGGTTCGGTGACGCTAGGGTTGTTAGGAAGACTTGTATGTGATTACCGAATGTTGTTCGGAGTCTCGGATGAGATCCCGTACGTCACGAGGAGTTTCGGAATGGTCCGGAGGTGAAGATTTATATGTAGGAAGTTGTCATACGGTCACCGGAAAGGTTCGGGGGCATATCGGTATTGTACCGGGGCCACCGGAGGGGTTCCGGGGGTCCACCGGGAGGGGCCACCTCTCTCGGAGGGCCTAATGGGCTGTAGAGAAAAGGGGAACTAGCCCTACATGGGCTGGCCGCCGCCGCCCCCCCCCCCTCTAGATCTCATCTAGAGGGGGCCGGCCCCCTTCCTCCTTCCCCTATAAATAAAGGGGCAAGGGGAGGGCTGCACACAACATCCAAGGCGCAACCCCTCCCCTCCCCAACACCTCTCCTCCTCCGTAAGAGCTTGGCGAAGCCCTGCCGGAGTACTGCAGCTTCACCACCACCACACCATCGTGCTGCTGTTGGAGCGCTCTTCCTCAACCTCTCCCCCCTCCTTGCTGGATCAAGGCGCGGGAGACGTCCTTCGGCGCTAGGATCTTCGGTGATTTGGATCACGATGAGTACGACTCCATCAACCCCGTTCTCTTGAACGCTTCCGCTCGTGATCTACAAGGGTATGTAGATGCACTCCTCTCTCCCTCATTGCTAGATGACTCCATAGATTGATCTTGGTGATGCATAGAAAATTTTAAAATTCTGCTACGTTCCCCAATAGTGGCATCATGAGCTAGGTCTATGCGTAGTTACTATGCACGAGTAGAACACAAAGCAGTTGTGGGCGTCGATATTGTCAATTTGCTTGCCGCTACTAGTCTTATCTTGATTTGGCGGCATCGTGGGATGAAGCGGCCCGGACCAACCTTACACGTACGCTTATGTGAGACCGTTTCCACCGACTGACATGCACTAGTTGCATAAGGTGGCTGGCGGGTGTCTGTCTCTCCCACTTTACTCGGATCAGATTCAATGAACAGGGTCCTTATGAAGGGTAAATAGAAATTGGCAATTCACGTTGTGGTTTTGGCGTAGGTAAGAAACGTTCTTGCTAGAAACCTATAGCAGCCACGTAAAAACTTGCAACAACAATTAGAGGACATCTAACTTGTTTTTGCAGCAAGTGTTTTGTGATGTGATATGGCCAAAGGATGTGATGAATGATATATGTGATGTATGAGATGATCATGTTCTTGTAATAGGAATCACGACTTGCATGTCGATGAGTATGACAACCAGCAGGAGCCATAGGAGTTGTCTTTATTTATTTATGACCTGCGTGTCAACATAAACGTCATGTAATTACTTTACTTTATTACTAAAGCATTAGCCATAGTAGTAGAATTAATAGATGACGAGACAACTTCAAGAAGACACAATGATGGAGATCATGATGATGGAGATCATGGTGTCATGCCGGTGACAACGATGATCATGGAGCCCCGAAGATGGAGATCAAAAGGAGCAAATGATATTGGCCATATCATGTCACTATTTGATTGCATGTGATGTTTATCATGTTTTACATCTTATTTGCTTAGAACGACGGTAGCTTAAATAAGATGATCCCTCGCAATAATTTCAAGAAAGTGTTCTCCCTAACTGTGCACCATTGCGAACGTTCGTTGTTTCGAAGCACCATGTGATGATCGGGTGTGATAGATTCTAACATTCGAATACAACGGGTGTAAGCCAAATTTACACATGCAATACACTTAGGTTGACTTGACGAGCCTAGCATGTACAGACATGGCCTCGGAACACGGAAGACCGAAAGGTCAAGCATGAGTCGTATAGAAGATACGATCAACATGAAGATGTTCACCGATGTTGGCTAGTCCGTCTCACGTGATGATCGGACACGGCCTAGTTAACTCGGATCATGTTTCACTTAGATAACTAGAGGGATGTCTAACTGAGTGGGAGTTCATTGAGTAATTTGATTAGATGAACTTAATTATCATGAACTTAGTCTAAAATCTTTACAATATGTCTTGTAGATCAAATGGCCCACGTTGTCCTCAACTTCAACGCGTTCCTAGAGAAAACCAAGCTGAAAGACGATGGCAGCAACTATACGGACTGGGTCTGGAACCTGAGGATCATCCTCATAGCTGCCAAGAAAGATTATGTCCTAGAAGCACCGCTAGGTGACGCACCTGTCCCGCAGAACCAAGACGTTATGAACGCTTGGCAGTCACATGCTGATGATTACTCCCTCGTTCAGTGCGGCATGCTTTACAGCTTAGAACCGGGGCTCCAAAAGCGTTTTGAGAGACACGGAGCATATGAGATGTTCGAAGAGCTGAAAATGGTTTTTCAAGCTCATGCCCGGGTCGAGAGATATGAAGTCTCCGACAAGTTCTTCAGCTGTAAGATGGAGGAAAATAGTTCTGTCAGTGAGCACATACTCAAAATGTCTGGGTTGCATAACCGCTTGACTCAGCTGGGAGTTAATCTCCCGGATGACGCGGTCATTGACAGAATCCTTCAGTCGCTTCCACCGAGCTACAAGAGCTTTGTGATGAACTTCAATATGCAGGGGATGGAAAAGACCATTCCTGAGGTATATTCAATGCTGAAATCAGCAGAGGTAGAAGTCAAAAAGGAACATCAAGTGTTGATGGTGAATAAAACCACTAAGTTCAAGAAAGGCAAGGGTAAGAAGAACTTCAAGAAGGACGGCAAGGGAGTTGCCGCGCCCGGTAAGCAAGCTGCCGGGAAGAAGCCAAAGAATGGACCCAAGCCCGAGACTGAGTGTTTTTATTGCAAGGGAAGTGGTCACTGGAAGCGGAACTGCCCCAAATACTTAGCGGACAAGAAGGCCGGCAACACTAAAGGTATATGTGATATACATGTAATTGATGTGTACCTTACCAGTACTCGTAGTAGCTCCTGGGTATTTGATACCGGTGCGGTTGCTCACATTTGTAACTCAAAGCAGGAGCTGCGGAATAAACGGAGACTGGCGAAGGACGAGGTGACGATGCGCGTCGGGAATGGTTCCAAGGTCGATGTGATCGCCGTCGGCACGCTGCCTCTACATTTACCTACGGGATTAGTTTTAAACCTCAATAATTGTTATTTAGTGCCAGCTTTGAGCATGAACATTGTATCAGGATCTCATTTAATTCGAGATGGCTACTCATTTAAATCCGAGAATAATGGTTGTTCTATTTATATGAGAGATATGTTTTATGGTCATGCTCCGATGGTGAATGGTTTATTCTTAATGAATCTCGAGCGTAATGCTACACATATTCATAGTGTGAATACCAAAAGATGTAAGGTTGATAATGATAGTCCCACATACTTGTGGCACTGCCGCCTTGGTCACATAGGTGTCAAACGCATGAAGAAGCTCCATGCAGATGGACTTTTAGAGTCTCTTGATTACGAATCATTTGACACGTGCGAACCATGCCTCATGGGTAAAATGACCAAGACTCCGTTCTCAGGAACAATGGAGCGAGCAACCAACTTATTGGAAATCATACATACTGATGTGTGCGGTCCAATGAGTGTTGAGGCTCGCGGTGGCTATCGTTATGTTCTCACCCTCACTGATGACTTGAGTAGATATGGGTATGTCTACTTAATGAAACACAAGTCTGAGACCTTTGAAAAGTTCAAGGAATTTCAGAGTGAGGTTGAGAATCAACGTGACAAGAAAATCAAGTTCTTGCGATCAGATCGTGGGGGAGAATACTTGAGTCACGAATTTGGCACACACTTAAGAAAATGTGGAATAGTTTCACAACTCACGCCGCCTGGAACACCTCAGCGTAATGGTGTGTCCGAATGTCGTAATCGCACTCTATTAGATATGGTGCGATCTATGATGTCTCTTACCGATTTACCGCTGTCATTTTGGGGCTATGCTTTAGAGACTGCCGCATTCACTTTAAATAGGGCTCCGTCGAAATCCGTTGAGACGACACCGTATGAATTATGGTTTGGGAAGAAACCTAAGTTGTCGTTTCTAAAAGTTTGGGGATGCGATGCTTATGTCAAGAAACTTCAACCTGAAAAGCTCGAACCCAAGTCGGAAAAATGCGTCTTCATAGGATACCCTAAAGAAACTGTTGGGTATACCTTCTACCTCAGATCCGAAGGCAAGATCTTTGTTGCCAAGAATGGGTCCTTTCTAGAGAAAGAGTTTCTCTCGAAAGAAATAAGTGGGAGGAAAGTAGAACTTGATGAAGTATTACCTCTAGAACCGGTAAGTGGCGCAGCTCAAGAAAATGTTCCTGAGGTGCCTGCACCGAGTAGAGAGGAAGTTAATGATGATGATCATGAAACTTCAGATCAAGTTACTACTGAACTTCGTAGGTCCACGAGGACACGTTCCGCACCAGAGTGGTACGGCAACCCTGTCTTGGAAAACATGTTGTTAGACAACGGTGAACCTTCGAACTATGAAGAAACAATGGCGGGCCCGGATTCCAACAAATGGCTAGAAGCCATGAAATCCGAGATAGGATCCATGTATGAAAACGAAGTATGGACTTTGATTGACTTGCCCGATGATCGGCGAGCCATAGAAAATAAATGGATCTTTAAGAAGAAGACAGACGCAGATGGTAATGTGACCATCTATAAAGCTCGGCTTGTCGCTAAGGGTTATCGACAAGTTCAAGGGGTTGACTACGATGAGACTTTCTCACCCGTAGCGAAGCTGAAGTCCGTCCGAATCATGTTAGCAATTGCCGCATTCTATGATTATGAGATATGGCAAATGGATGTCAAAACGGCATTCCTTAATGGTTTCCTTAAGGAAGAATTGTATATGATGCAGCCGGAAGGTTTTGTCGATCCTAAGAATGCTGACAAGGTGTGCAAGCTCCAACGCTCGATTTATGGGCTGGTGCAAGCATCTCGGAGTTGGAACATTCGTTTTGATGAGATGATCAAAGCGTTTGGTTTATGCAGACTTATGGAGAAGCCTGCATTTACAAGAAAGTGAGTGGGAGCTCTGTAGCATTTCTCATATTGTATGTGGATGACATACTGTTGATGGGAAATGATATAGAATTCTTGGAAAGCATAAAGGCCTACTTGAACAAGTGTTTTTCAATGAAGGACCTTGGAGAAGCTGCTTATATATTAGGCATCAAGATCTATAGAGATAGATCGAGACGCCTCATTGGTCTTTCACAGAGTACATACCTTGACAAGATATTGAAGAAGTTCAAAATGGACCAGTCAAAGAAGGGGTTCTTGCCTGTATTGCAAGGTACGAGATTGAGCACGGCTCAATGCCCGACCACGGCAGAAGATAGAGAAAAGATGAGTGTCGTCCCCTATGCCTCGGCCATAGGGTCTATCATGTATGCTATGCTGTGTACCAGACCTGATGTAAACCTTGCCGTAAGTTTGGTAGGAAGGTACCAAAGTAATCCCGGCATGGAACACTGGACAACGGTCAAGAATATCCTGAAGTACCTGAAAAGGACTAAGGAAATGTTTCTCGTTTATGGAGGTGACGAAGAGCTCGTCGTAAAGGGTTACGTCGATGCTAGCTTCGACACAGATCTGGATGACTCTAAGTCACAAACCGGATACGTGTATATTTTGAATGGTGGGGTAGTAAGCTGGTGCAGCTGCAAGCAAAGCGTTGTGGCGGGATCTACATGTGAAGCGGAGTACATGGCAGCCTCGGAGGCAGCACAAGAAGCAGTCTGGGTGAAGGAGTTCATTACCGACCTAGGAGTCATACCCAATGCGTCGGGCCCGATGACTCTCTTCTGTGACAACACTGGAGCTATTGCCCTTGCCAAGGAGCCCAGGTTTCACAGGAAGACCAGGCATATCAAGCGTCGCTTCAACTCCATTCGTGAAAGTGTTCAAAATGGAGACATAGAGATTTGTAAAGTACATACGGACCTGAATGTGGCAGATTCCGTTGACTAAACCTCTCCCTAGAGCAAAACATGATCAACACCAGAACTGCATGGGTGTTCGATTCATCACAATGTAACTAGACATTGACTCTAGTGCAAGTGGGAGACTGTTGGAAATATGCCCTAGAGGCAATAATAAAATGGTTATTATTATATTTCTTTGTTCATGATAATTGTCTATTGTTCATGCTATAATTGTGTTATCCGGAAATCGTAATACATGTGTGAATACATAGACCACAACACGTCCCTAGTGAGCCTCTAGTTGACTAGCTCGTTGATCAAAGATAGTCATGGTTTCCTGACTATGGACATTGGATGTCATTGATAACGGGATCACATCATTAGGAGAATGATGTGATGGACAAGACCCAATCCTAAGCTTAGCTCAAAGATCGTGTAGTTCGTTTGCTGTAGCTTTTCTGAATGTCAAGTATCATTTCCTTAGACCATGAGATTGTGCAACTCCCGGATACCGTAGGAGTGCCTTGGGTGTGCCAAACGTCACAAGGTAACTGGGTGACTATAAAGGTACATTACAGGTATCTCCAAAAGTGTCTGTTGGGTTGGCACGAATCGAGACTGGGATTTGTCACTCCGTATGACGGAGAGGTATCTCTGGGCCCACTCGGTAATGCATCATCATAATGAGCTCAATGTGATCAAGTGGTTGATCACGGGATCATGCATTATGGTACGAGTAAAGTGACTTGCCGGTAACGAGACTGAACAAGGTATTGGGATACCGACGATCGAGTCTCGGGCAAGTAACGTACCGATTGACAAAAGGAATTGTATACAGATTGATTGAATCCTCGACATCGTGGTTCATCCGATGAGATCATCGTGGAGCATGTGGGAGCCAACATGGGTATCCAGATCCCGCTGTTGGTTATTGACCGGAGAGTCATCTCGGTCATGTCTGCATGTCTCCCGAACCCGTAGGGTCTACACACTTAAGGTTCGGTGACGCTAGGGTTGTTAGGAAGACTTGTATGTGATTAGCGAATGTTGTTCGGAGTCCCAGATGAGATCCCAGACATCACGAGGAGTTCCGAAATGGTCCGGAGGTGAAGATTTATATGTAGGAAGTTGTCATGCGGTCATCGGAAAGGTTCGGGGGCATATCGGTATTGTACCGGGGCCACCGGAGGGGTTTCGGGGTCCACCGGGAGGGGCCACCTCTCTCGGAGGGCCTAATGGGCTATAGAGGAAAGGGGAACCAGCCCTACATGGGCTGGCCGCCGCCCCCCCCCCTCTAGATGTCATCTAGAGGGGGGCGGCCCCCTTCCTCCTTCCCCTATAAATAGAGGGGCAAGGGGAGGGCTGCACACAACATCCAAGGCGCAGCCCCTCCCCTCCCCAACACCTCTCTTCCTCCGTAAGAGCTTGGCAAAGCCCTGCCGGAGTACTGCAGCTTCACCACCACCACGCCGTCGTGCTGCTGTTGGAGCCCTCTTCCTCAACCTCTCCCTCCTCCTTGCTGGATCAAGGCGCGGGAGACGTCCTCGCTCCATACGTGTGTTGAACGCGGAGGTGCCGTCCGTTCGGCGCTAGGATCTTCGGTGATTTGGATCACGACGAGTACGACTCCATCAACCCCGTTCTCTTGAACGCTTCCGCTCGTGATCTACAAGTGTATGTAGATGCACTCCTCTCTCCCTCATTGCTAGATGACTCCATAGATTGATCTTGGTGATGCGTAGAAAATTTTAAAATTCTACTACGTTCCCCAACAGGATTTTCTTTATGCGCTTCACACCAATATAACCTAAACAGCAGTGCCACAAATAAGTTGCACTATCATTATTAACTTTGCATCTTTTGGCTTCAATATTATGAAAATGTGTATCACCACAATCGGGATCCAACAAACCATTTTCATTGGGTGTATGACCATAGAAGGTTTTATTCATGTAAACAGAACAACAATTATTATCTAACTTACATGAATAACCGTGTTGCAATAAACATGATCCAATCATATTCATGCTTAACGCAAACACTAAATAACATTTATTTTAGGTTTAACACTAATCCCGAAAGTATAGGGAGTGTGCGATGATGATCATATCAATCTTGGAACCATTTCCAATACACATCGTCCCTTCACCCTTAACTAGTCTCTGTTCATTCTGCAACTCCCGTTTCAAGTTACTATTCTTAGCAACTGAACTAGTATCAAATACTGAGGGGTTGCTATAAACACTAGTAAAGTACACATCAATAACATGTATATCAAATATACTTATGTTCACTTTGCCATCCTTCTTATCCGCCAATTACTTGGGGTAGTTCCGCTTCCAATGACCAGTCCCTTTGCAGTAGAAGCACTCAGTTTCAGACTTAGGTCCAGACTTGGGTTTTTTTCCCACTTGAGCAGCAACTTGCTTGCCGTTCTTCTTGAAGTTCCCCCTTTGTCCTTTACTTGAAACTAGTGGTTTTGTTAACCATCAACACTTGATGCTTTTCTTGATTTCTACCTTCGTCGATTTCAGCATCACAAAGAGCTTGGGAATCGTTTTCGTTATCCCTTGCATATTATAGTTCATCACGAAGTTCTACTAACTTAGTGATGGTGACAAGAGAATTCTATCAATCACTATTTTATCAGGAAGATTAACTCCCACTTGATTCAAGCGATTGTAGTACCTAGACAATCTGAGCACATGCTCACTGCTTGAGCTATTCTCCTCCATCTTTTAGCTATAGAACTTGTTGGAGACTTCATATCTCTCAACTCGGGTATTTGCTTGAAATATTAACTTCAACTCCTGGAACATCTCATATGGTCCATGACATTCAAAACGTCTTTGAATTCCATATTCTAAGCCATTTAACCATGGTTCACTAAACTATCAAGTAGTGATCATATTGAGCTAGCCAAACGTTCATAACATCTGCATCTGCTCTTGCAATAGGTTTGTCACCTAGCGGTGCATCAATGACATAATTCTTCTGTGCAGCAATGAGGATAAACCTCAGATCACGGATCCAATCCGCATCATTGCTACTAACATCTTTCAACTTAGTTTTCTCTAGGAACATATATAAAACATAGGGAAGCAATAACGCGAGCTATTAATCTACAACATAGATATGCAAATACTATCAGGACTAAGTTCATGATAAATTAAAGTTCAATTAATCATATTACTTAAGAACTCCCACTTAGATAGACATCCCTCTAATAATCTAAGTGATCACGTGATCCATATCAACTAAACCATAACCGATCATCACGTGAAATGGAGTAGTTTTCAATGGTGAACATCATTATGTTGATCATATCTACTATATGATTCACGCTCGACCTTTCGGTCTCCAGTGTTCCGAGGCCACATCTGCATATGCTAGGCTCGTCAAGTTTAACCCGAGTATTTCTGCGTGTGCAAAACTAGCTTGCACCCGTTGTAGATGGACATAGAGCTTATCACACCCGATCATCAGGTGGTGTCTGGGCACGACGAACTTTGGCAACGGTGCATACTCAGGGAGAACACTTTTACCTTGAAATTTAGTGAGAGATCATCTTATAATGCTACCGTCATAACTAAGCAAAGTAAGATGTATAAAAGATAAACATCACATGCAATCAAAATATGTGACATGATATGGCCATCATCATCTTGTGCCTTTGATCTCTATCTCCAAAGCATCGTCATGATCTCCATCGTCACCGGCATGATATCATGATCTACATCATCTTGATCTATATCAATGTGTCGTCACATGGTCGTCTCTCCAACTATTGCTCTTGCAACTATTGCTATCGCATAGCGATAAAGTAAAGCAATTATTTGGCACTTGCATCTTATGCAATAAAGAGACAACCATAAGGCTTCTGCCAATTGCCGATAACTTCAACAAAACATGATCATCTCATACATAAACTTATATCTCATCATGTCTTGACCATATCTCATCACAACATGCCCTGCAAAAACAAGTTAGACGTCCTCTACTTTGTTGTTGCAAGTTTTACGTGACTGCTACGGGATGAGCAAGAACCGTTCTTACCTACGCATCAAAACCACAATTATAGTTCATCAAGTTGGTGCTGTTTTAACCTTCACAAGGACCGGGCGTAGCCACACTCGGTTCAACTAAAGTTGGAGA
Organism: Triticum aestivum; assembly: GCF_018294505.1. Classification (NCBI taxonomy): domain Eukaryota; kingdom Viridiplantae; phylum Streptophyta; class Magnoliopsida; order Poales; family Poaceae; genus Triticum; species Triticum aestivum. The sequence goes on from NC_057800.1 coordinate 601,176,764, forward strand.
AACTGACACCCGCCAGCCACCTGTGTGCAGAGCACGTTGGTAGAACCAGTCTCGCGTCAGCGTACGCGTAATGTCGGTCTGGGCCGCATCATCCAACAATACCGCCGAACCAAAGTATGACATGTTGGTAAGCAGTATGACTTGTATCGCCCACAACTCACTTGTGTTCTACTCGTGCATATAACATCAACGCATAAAACCAGGCTCGGATGCCACTGTTGGGGAACGTAGTAATTTCAAAAAAAATCCTAGGCACACGCAAGATCATGGTGATGCATAGCAACGAGAGGGGAGAGTGTTGTCTACATACCCTCATAGACCGAAAGCGGAAGTGTTAGCACAACGCGGTTGATGTAGTCGTACGTCTTCACGATCCGACCGATCAAGTATCGAACGCACGGCACCTCCGAGTTCTGCACACGTTCAACTCGATGACGTCCCTCAAACTCCGATCCAGCCGAGCTTTGAGGGAGAGTTCCGTCAGCACGACGGCGTGGTGACGATGATGATGTTCTACCGATGCAGGGCTTCGCCTAAGCATCGCTATGATATGACCGAGGTGGATTATGGTGGAGGGGGGCACCGCACACAGCTAAGAGATCAAGAGATCAATTGTTGTGTCTTTGGGGTGCCCCCTGCCCCCGTATATAAAGGAGTGGAGGAGGGGAGGGTCGGCCCTCTCTATGGCGCGTGATACGTCTCCAACGTATCTATAATTTTTGATTGCTCCATGCTATACTATCTACTGTTTTGGACTATATTGGGCTTTATTTTCCACTTTTATATTATTTTTGGGACTAACCTATAAACCGGAGGCCCAACCCAGAATTGTTGTTTTTTGCCTATTTCAGTGTTTCGGAGAAACAGAATATCAAATGGAGTCCAAACGGAATAAAACCTTCGGGAACGTGATTTTCTCACCGAACGTGATCCAGGAGACTTGGACCCTACTCCAAGGAGTCAAAGAGGAGGTCACGAGGGTGGAGGGCGCGCCCCCTGCCTCATGGGCCCCTCGGTGCTCCACCGACGTACTCCTTCCTCCTATATATACCTACGTACCCCTAAACGATTAGAACAGGGAGCAAAAAACCTAATTCCACCGCCGCAACTTTCTGTATCCACGAGATCCCATCTTGGGGCCTGTTCCGGAGCTCTGCCGGAAGAGGACGTCATCACGGAGGGCTTGTACATCATCCTAGCCCCTCCGATGAAGTGTGAGTAGTTTACCTCAGACCTTCGGGTCCATAGTTAGTAGGTAGATGGCTTCTTCTCTCTCTCTTTGAATCTCAATACAAAGTTCTCCCCCTCTCTTGTGGAGATCTATTCGATGTAATCTTCTTTTTGCGGTGTGTTTGTTGAGAGCGATATATTGTGGGTTTATGATCAAGTCTATCTATGAATAATATTTGAATCTTCTCTGAATTCTTTTATGTATGATTGGTTATCTTTGCAAGTCTCTTTGAATTATCCGTTTGGTTTGGCCAACTAGATTGGTAGTTCTTGCCATGGGAGAAGTGCTTAGCTTTGGGTTCGATCTTGCGGTGTCCTTTCCCAGTGACAGAAGGGGCAGCAAGGCACGTATTGTATCGTTGCCATCGAGGATAACAAGATGGGGTTTATTTCATATTGCATGAATTTATCTCTCTACATCATGTCATCTTGCTTAAGGCGTTACTCTGTTTTTAACTTAATACTCTAGATGCATGCTGGATAGCGGTCGATGAGTGGAGTAATAGTAGTAGATGCAGAATCGTTTCGGTCTACTTGTCACGGACGTGATGCCTATATACATGATCATGCCTAGATATTCTCATAACTATGCTCAATTCTGTCAATTGCTCAACAGTAATTTGTTCACCCACCGTAGAATACTTATGCTCTTGAGAGAAGCCACTAGTGAAACCTATGGCCCCCGGGTCTATTCTCATCATATCAATCTCCATCACTTTAATCTTGCTTTGCTTTTTTACTTTGCCTTTTACTTTTTACTTTGCATCTTTATACCAAAACAAAATATTATATCTATCAGATCTCACTCTCGTAAGTGACCGTGAAGGGATTGACAACCCCTAATCGCGTTGGTTGCGAGTAGCTATCGTTTTGTGCAGGTACGAGGGACTTGAGCGTGGCCTCCTACTGGATTGATACCTTGGTTCTCAAAAACTGAGGGAAATACTTACGCTACTCTGCTGCATCATCCCTTCCTCTTCGGGGAAAACCAACGCAAGCTCAAGACGTAGCAAGAAGGATTTCTAGCGCCGTTGCCGGGGAGTCTACGCAAAAGTCAACATACCAAGTACCCATCACAATCCCTATCTCTCGCATTACATTATTTGCCATTTGCCTCTCGTTTTCCTCTCCCCCACTTCACCCTTGCCGTTTTATTCGCCCTCTCTCTCTCTCTATCCTCTCTCTCTATTTGCCTCTTTTGCCCGCTTGCTTTTTGCTTGCTTGTGTGTTAGATTGCTTGTTTGTCGCGATGGCTCAAGATACTACCAAATTGTGTGACTTCACCAATACCGATAATAATGATTTCCTTAGCACTCCGATTGCTCATCTTACCGATGTTGAATCTTGTGAAATTAATACTGCTTTGTTGAATCTTGTTATGAAAGATCAATTCGCCGGCCTTCCTAGTGAAGATGCCGCTACTCATATGAATAGCTTCGTTGATTTATGTGATATGCAAAAGAAAAAAGATGTCAATAATGATGTCGTTAATGAAGCTATTTCCTTTTTCTCTTAGAGATCATGCTAAATCTTGGTTTTCGTCTTTGCCTAAAAATAGTATTGATTCATGGAACAAGTGCAAAGATGCTTTTATCTCTAAGTATTTTCCTCCCGCTAAGATCATCTCTCTTAGAAACGATATTATGAACTTTAAACAACTTGATCATGAACATGTTGCACAAGCTTGGGAGAGAATGAAATTAATGATACGTAATTGCCCTACTCATGGTTTGAATTTGTGGATGATTATACAAAATTTTTATGCCGGATTGAATTTTGCTTCTAGAAATCTTTTAGATTCGGCCGCGGGAGGCACTTTTATGGAAATCACTTTAGGAGATGCTACTAAACTCCTAGATAATATTATGGTTAATTATTCTCAATGGCATACTGAAAGATCTTCTAATAAAAAAGTGCATGCGATAGAAGAAATCAATGTGTTGAGTGGAAAGATGGATGAACTTATGAAATTATTTGCTACTAAGAGTGTTTCTTCTGATCCTAATGATATGCCTTTGTCTACTTTGATTGAGAATAACAATGAATCTATGGATGTGAATTTTGTTGGTAGGAATAATTTTGGTAACAACGCTTATAGAGGGAATTTTAATCCTAGGCCATATCCTAGTAATCCTTCTAATAATTATGGGAATTCCTACAACAACTCTTATGGAAATTATAATAAGATGCCCTCTGAATTTGAGAATAGTGTTAAAGAGTTTATGAATTCACAAAAGAATTTTAATGCTTTGCTTGAAGAGAAATTGCTTAAAGTTGATGATTTGGCTAGGAACGTTGATAGAATTTCTCTTGAGGTTGATTCTTTAAAGCTTAGATCTATTCCTCCTAAGCATGATATCAATGAGTCTCTCAAAGCCATGAGAATTTCCATTGATGAGTGCAAGGAAAGAACCGCTAGGATGCGTGCTTCCAAAGATGCCTTTATTAAAGCGTGTTCTTCCAATTCCTATGAAAATCAAGATGAAGATCTAAAAGTTATTGATGTGTCCCCTATTAAATCTTTGTTTTGCAATATGAATCTTGATGAAACTGAATATGATCTTCCTTTACCTAGAAGGCGTTCTAAAAATTCGGAGTATTTAGATCTTAATGATGAAATTGATGAAAGTGGGATTGAAAGAAATAAAAATCTAGATGTTGCTAAACCCACTATATTGGATTTCAAGGAATTTAATTATGAAAGTTGCTCTTTAATTGATTGTATTTCCTTGTTGCAATCCGTGCTAAATTCTCCACATGCTTATAGTCAAAATAAAGCCTTCACCGAACATATTGTTGATGCCTTGATGCAATCTTATGAAGAAAAACTTGAGTTGAAAGTTTCTATCCCTAGAAAACTCTATGATGAGTGGGAACCAACTATTAAAATTAAAATTAAAGATCATGAGTTTTATGCTTTGTGTGATTTGGGTGCTAGTGTCTCTACTATTCCCAAGACTTTGTGTGATTTACTAGATTTCCGTAATTTTGATGATTGCTCTCTAAACTTGCATCTTGCGGATTCCACTATTAAGAAACCTATGGGAAGGATTAATGATGTTCTTATTGTTGCAAATAGGAATTATGTGCCCGTAGATTTCATTGTTCTTGATATAGATTGCAATCCTTCTTGCCCTATTATTCTTGGTAGACCTTTCCTTAGAACGGTTGGTGCGATTATTGATATGAAGGAAGGGAATATTAGATTTCAATTTCCATTAAAAAAGGGCATGGAACACTTTCCAAGAAAGAAAATAAAATTGCCATATGAAACTATCATGAGAGCCACTTATGGATTGCCTACCAAAGATGGCAATACCTAGATCTATCCTCGCTTTTATGCCTAGCTAGGGGCGTTAAACGATAGCGCTTGTTGGGAGGCAACCCAATTTTATTTTTATTCCTTGCTTTTTGCTCCTGCTTAGTAATAAATAAATTATTTAGCCTCTGTTTTGGTTGTGTTTTTTGTGTTTAATTAGTGTTTGTGCCAAGTAGAACCGTTGGGAAGACTTGGGGAAAGTCTTGTTGAACTTGCTGTAAAAAACAGAAACTTTAGCGCTCACGAGAACTGCTGTCATTTTTATTTGAAGAGTGATATTTAGTTAATTATTTTTGCAGATGATTAATAGATAAATTCCTCACGTCCAGCAATTTATTTTAGAATTTTTGGGGTTCCAGATCTTGCGCTAGCTACAGATTACTACAGACTGTTCTGTTTTTGACAGATTCTGTTTTTCGTGTGTTGTTTGCTTATTTTGATGAATCTATGGTTAGTAAAATAGTTTATAATCCATAGAGAAGTTGGAATACAGTAGTTTTAACATCATTATAAATAAATAATGAGTTCATTACAGTACCTTGAAGTGGTCTTTTGTTTTCTTTCTCTAACGGAGCTCACGAGTTTTCTATCTTGAGTTTTGTGTTGTGAAGTTTTCAAGTTTTGGGTGAATTCTTTTGATGGATCATGGAACAAGGAGTGGCAAGAGCCTAATCTTGGGGATGCCCATGGCATCCCCAAGATAATCTGAGGACACCAAAGAGTCAAATCTTGGGGATGCCCCGGAAGGCATCCCCTCTTTCGTCCACTTCCATCGGTAATTTACTTGGAGCTATATTTTTATTCACCAATATGATATGTGTTTTGCTTGGAGCGTCTTGTATTATTTGTGTCTTTGTTTGTTAGTATGCCACAATCATCTTCGATGTACACACCTTTTGATAGAATACTCTATGTGCTTCACTTATATCTTTTGAGCTAAGTAGTTTTGCTCTATGTGCTTCACTTATATCTTTTGAGCTAGATAATTTTGCTCTATGTGCTTCACTTATATCTTTTGAGCTAAATAATTTTGCTCTATGTGCTTCACTTAGATCTTTTAGAGCACGGTGGTGGATTTGTTTTAAAGAAACTATTGATCTCTCATGCTTCACTTAAATTATTTTGAGAGTCTTAAAAGCATGGTAATTTGCTTAATAATAATATGCTTGGTATTCAAGATTTGTGAAACTTTCTTTTGAGTGTGTTGAATACTAAGAAAAGATTGACGCATGATAATTGTTTTGAGATATGGAGGTGATAATATTAAAGTCATGCTAGTTGAGTAGTTGTGAATTTAAAGAATACTTGTGTTAAAGTTTGTGATTCCCATAGCATGCACGTATGGTGAACCGTTATGTGATGAAGTCGGAGCATGATTTATTTATTGATTGTCTTCCTTATGAGTGGCGGTCGGGGACGAGCGATAGTCTTTTCCAACCAATCTATCCCCCTAGGAGCATGCGCGTAATACTTTGCTTTGATAACTTCTAGATTTTTGCAATAAGTATATGAGTTCTTTATGACTAATATTGAGTCCATGGATCATACGCACTCTCACCCTTCCACCTTTGCTAGCCTCTCTAATACCGCGCACCTTTCGCCGGTATCATACACCTACCACATACCTTCCTCAAAATAGCCACCATACCTACCTATTATGGCATTTCCATAGCCATTCCGAGATATATTGCCATGCAACTTTCCACCATCTAGTTCATCATGACACATTCATCATTGTCATATTGCTTAGCATGATCATGTAGTGGACATAGTATTTGTGGCAAAGCCACCGTTCATAATTTTTTCATACTTGTCACTCTTGATTCATTGCATATCCCGGTACACCGCCGTAGGCATCCATATAGAGTCATACTTTGTTTTAGAATCGAGTTGTAATCATTGAGTTGTAAATAAATAAAAGTGTGATGATCATCATTTAATAGAGCATTGTCCCAATAAAAAAATATAAGAAGAGAAAAAAAGGAAGGCCAAAAAATAAGGCCCAAAAAAATAAAAAAAATAAAAAGGGGCAATGCTACTATCCTTTTACCACACTTGTGCTTCAAAGTAGCACCATGATCTTCATAGTAGAGAGTCTCTCATGTTATCACTCTCATATACTAGTGGGAATTTTACATTATAGAACTTGGCTTGTATATTCCAATGATGGGCTTTCTCAAATTTCCCTAGGTCTTCATGAGCAAGCAAGTTGGATGCACACCCACTTAGTTTCATTTTGAGCTTTCATACATTTATAGCTCTAGTGCATCCGTTGCATGGCAATCCCTACTCACTCACATTGATATCTATTGATGGGCATCTCCATAGCCCGTTGATACGCCTAGTTGATGTGAGACTATCTTCCCCTTCTTTTTGTCTTCTCCACAACTACCATTCTATTCCACCTATAGTGCTATATCCATGGCTCACGCTCATGTATTGCGTGAAGATTGAAAAAGTTTTGAAAAAGTTAGAGTATGAAACAATTGCTTGGCTTGTCATCGGAGTTGTGCATGATTTAAATACTTTGTATGATGAAGATGGAGCATAGCCAGACTATATGATTTTGTAGGGATAACTTTCTTTGGCCATGTTATTTTGAGAAGACATAATTGCTTTGTTAGTATGCTTGAAGTATTATTATTTTTATGTCAATATAAACTTTTGTCTTGAATCTTTCTAGTCTGAATATTCATATCACAGTTAAGAAGATTTGCATTGAAATTATGCCAAGTAGCACTCCGCATCAAAAATTCTCTTTTTATCATTTACCTACTCGAGGACGAGCAGGAATTAAGCCTGGGGATGCCTGATACGTCTCCAACGTATCTATAATTTTTGATTGCTCCATGCTATATTATCTACTGTTTTGGACTATATTGGGCTTTATTTTCCACTTTTATATTATTTTTAGGACTAACCTATTAACCGGAGGCCCAGCTCAGAATTGCTGTTTTTTTACCTATCTCAGTGTTTGGGAGAAACAGAATATCAAATGGAGTCCAAACGAAATAAAACCTTCGGGGACGTGATTTTCTCACCGAATGTGATCTAGGAGACTTGGACCCTACTCCAAGGAGTCAAAGAGGAGGTCACGAGGGTGGGGGCGCCCGGGGCGCCCCCCTGCCTCGTGGGACCCTCGGTGCTCCACCGACGTACTCCTTCCTCCTATATATACCTACGTACCCTCAAACGATCAGAACAGGGAGCCAAAAACCTAATTCCACCACCGCAACTTTCTGTATCCACGAGATCCCATCTTGGGGCCTGTTCCGGAGCCCCGCCAGAAGAGGACCGTCATCACGGAGGGCTTCTACATCATCCTAGCCCCTCCGATGAAGTGTGAGTAGTTTACCTCAGACCTTCGGGTCCATAGTTAGTAGTTAGATGGCTTCTTCTCTCTCTTTGAATCTCAATACAAAGTTCTCCCCCTCTCTTGTGGAGATCCATTCGATGTAATCTTCTTTTTGCGGTGTGTTTGTTGAGACCGATGAATTGTGGGTTTATGATCAAGTCTATCTATGAATAATATTTGAATCTTCTCTGAATTCTTTTATGTATGATTGGTTATCTTTGCAAGTCTCTTCGTATTATCCGTTTGGTTTGGCCAACTAGATTGGTAGTTCTTGCCATGGGAGAAGTGCTTAGCTTTGGGTTCGATCTTGCGGTGTACTTTCCCAGTGACAGAAGGGGCAGCAAGGCACGTATTGTATCGTTGTCATCGAGGATAACAAGATGGGGTTTATTTCATATTGCATGAATTTATCTCTCTACATCATGTCATCTTGCTTAAGGCGTTACTCTGTTTTTAACTTAATACTCTAGATGCATGCTGGATAGCGGTCGATGAGTGGAGTAATAGTAGTACATGCAGAATCGTTTCGGTCTACTTGTCACGGACGTGATGCCTATATACATGATCATGCCTAGATATTCTCATAACTATGCTCAGTTTTGTCAATTGCTCAACAGTTTGTTCACCCACCGTAGAATACTTATGCTCTTGAGAGAAGCCACTAGTGAAACCTATGGCCCCCGGGTCTATTCTCATCATATCAATCTCCATTACTTTAATCTTGCTTTGCATTTTACTTTGCCTTTACTTTTTACTTTGCATCTTTATACTAAAAGTACCAAAAATATTATATCTATCAGATCTCACTCTCGTAAGTGACCGTTAAGGGATTGACAACCCCTAATCGCGTTGGTTGCGAGTAGCTATCGTTTTGCGCAGGTACGAGGGACTTGAGCGTGGCCTCCTACTGGATTGATACCTTGGTTCTCAAAAACTGAGGGAAATACTTACGCTACTCTGCTGCATCATCCCTTCCTCTTCGGGGAAAACCAACGCAAGCTCAAGACGTAGCAGCGCGCCCTAGGGGAGTCCTACTCCCACCGGGAGTAGGATTCCCTTTTTTCCTAGTAGAAGCCCTTTCAAGTAGTAGGAGTAGGAGGGAAGGAAAGGGAAGGGAAAAGGAGAAGGAAGGAAGGGGGCGCCCCCCCCCTCCCTAGTCCAATTCGGACCAGCCCATGGGGAGGGGTGCGGCCACCCTTTGAGGCCTTTCTCTCCTTTACGGTATGGCCCATTAAGGCCCAATACGAATTCCCGTAACTCCCCGGTACTTCCGAAAATATCCGAATCACTCGGAACCTTTCCGATGTCTGAATATAGTCGTCCAATATATCGATCTTTACATCTCAACCATTTCGAGACTCCTCGTCATGTCCCCGATCTCATCTGGGCCTCCGAACTCCTTCGGTACATCAAAACACATAAACTCATAATATAACCGTCATCTAACTTTAAGCGTGCAGACCCTACGGGTTCGAGAACTATGTAGACATGACCGAGACACGTCTCCGGTCAATAACCAATAGCGGAACCTGGATGCTCATGTTGGCTCCTACATATTCTACGAAGATCTTTATCGGTCAAACCGCATAACAACATACGTTGTTCCCTTTGTCATCGGTATGTTTACTTGCCCGAGATTCGATCGTCGGTATCTCAATACCTAGTTCAATCTCGTTACCGGCAAGTCTCTTTACTCGTTCCGTAACACATCATCCTGCAACTAACTCATTAGTTGCAATGCTTGCAAGGCTTAAGTGATGTGTATTACCGAGTGGGCCCAGAGATACCTCTCCGACAATCGGAGTGACAAATCCTAATATCAAAATACGCCAACCCAACAAGTACCTTCGGAGACACCTGTAGAGCACCTTTATAATCACCCAGTTACGTTGTGACGTTTGGTAGCACACAAAGTGTTCCTCCGATAAACGGGAGTTGCATAATCTCATAGTCATAGGAACATGTATAAGTCATGAAGAAAGCAATAGCAACAAACTAAACGATCAAATGCTATGCTAACGGAATGGGTCAAGTCAATCACATCATTTTCTAATGATGTGATCCCGTTAATCAAATGACAACTCATGTCTATGGCTAGGAAACTTAACCATCTTTGATTCAACGAGCTAGTCAAGTAGAGGCATACTAGTGACATACTGTTTGTCTATGTATTCACACATGTATTATATTTCCGGTTAATACAATTCTAGCATGAATAATAAACATTTATCATGATATAAGGAAATAAATAATAACATTATTATTGCCTCTAGGGCATATTTCCTTCAGGCACGTCTAGAGATGGGGAGCGTAAGGATCTCCCCAAAGAAGTCTGGAAGGTTGTCATGGCACCAAACGCCCCCAACGACCTCCCGAAAGTAGCTCCATAGGAACTGCGCCACAGGGCACTGGAAGAAAATGTGGTCGGAGTCTTCGGGTACAATGCAAATGGGACAGAGGCAGTCCCCGGGGCCATTGCGCTTACGCACCTCCGTGCCCAAAGGCAGACGTCCTCGAACCCATTGCCAAAGGAATACGCGGATTTTCAAGGGGAGTTTGATCTCCCGTATCATTGAAGGCTCAGTAGGACCAGGAGTGGGCACAATCGCCTGGTACAGGGACCTTGTAGAGAACCTGCCATTGGGCTCAAGGCGCCGGGTCAGGGAGTCGGGCTCTAGGGAGGGGGTGTGTAGGGCAATACACTCGAGCAGCTCCTCCCATTGTGTGTGTTCCGCCACCTCAAAGGTACGCTGGAAGGCAATAGCGCCCATGTCAGCCAATGCCACGCCCACCGTAAGTTGTGGGCTGTCAAGAAGAAGGATGATGACGAGAGCAGCGTGGAGATTTTTCCTTCAAGAAAAAGCCTCTACTCTACTTGGCCAGGTGCGCACCCCTGCGCTTCAGCTTATGGAACAGATTCCACATGGCTCGGAATGCCCCATTGGCTCATGGCAAAAGCTCTGGACAAACTCATCCAATCCCGGCAGGCAAGACAAAACTTCTCAAATTTAAAGCTTCTACGACTTTTCAAACCCCCTATCATCGGTGAGGAGTGTGCAATGGTCGGATAATGAAGTAAAGATGTTGCATAAGAAATAATCAAGGTTACACATTGTGGGCTTCGCCCTCTCATTACTCCATGTGAAGCGGGGATTCTGCAAATGAATCCCCTAAGTTCACAATCCTCTGCCACTTGTGATCTATGAGAACCTTTGACAAGGCGAGCAGCTCAAATAGGTGGCTGCAAATTACAGCCGAATATATTGTAAACCAGAATGGTCTTTTTCGATTTTTTTCAAGATGAACTTTTGCATGCGACAAGCAAAAAAAATATGGCAGAGTCGTACTCGTCGTTGTACACAAGAACGCCCAAGATGAGAAAGGTGTAACAGCCCCCGGATGCCCCTACACCCTCATGGACAGTAAATTCGCAAAAAAAAATAAAAAAATCTGAAACTTTGATCAAAGATTTGATGTTCTTGCAAAGTTTCAGCCGCAAATAACTTTCGTGGAGCCCTCACAAAAAAAATCACTGCGCATATAAACTTAGAACAGTGATTTTATTTTTTTAGGTGAGGGCTCCTGGAATGTTATTTGTAGCTGAAACTTTACAAGATCATTAAAAGTTTGATCATGTTTGATGTCCCAAAATTTCAGACTTTTTTTATTTTGTTCTGAATTTACTGTTCATATGGGTGTAGGGGCACCCGGGTGGATATATGCCTCATCTGCATGGTGGATTTCAGCCAAGTGATCGGTTTGCAGATCTAACTTTTGTCTTTCGTTTAGTCGAAAGAATAAAACATATCTTGTCCTTTTTGTTTTTAATTAGTTGGCTGGTTTTAATTAGTTTGCTCAACAGACTACAGGGACTGGAGAAAAGTCCCTTTCTGGTGAACTTATCAACTGCATATGTTTTTTCTTCAAGACAACAGCAAGTCAGGGCTCAGGACACACATTAACTTGGTCAAATCAAGAGTTTCATGAGTCAGGTAAGGCGTGGAAGAGTTTGAGGTGCTGCGTCCTTAGATCGTTTGGTGGGATATGGGCTTCAGCGGTAGCTGCATGAAAGCTTCATCTGGATCTTATTAAAATGTAATGGCTCTCATGCCTTTGGTATTTTAGTGAGCCGAAAGTGTTAGTGGTTTGAGCTGGGGATACATGGTGCATTGATCCTGGAATTTCGTGGCTGCTTTTCTCCTGCTCCTCCTTGTCACTGATAGCCTTTTGGGAAACTCACCGGAGGATAATCTGGTGTTTATATTGATAAAAGAGCGTTGATGGTCAAATGTTGGCTCGACATACTTTTACATGGTAATTTTCTGAGCCTATTTTTTCGGAAAAGAGGATTACTCCTGGCTTCTGTATCAAGCGATTCACACAACCATTTTATTAAATAAGAATCTCATATGCGGTATGTAAGCAAAAGCAAAACCTAAAACAAAATGCCACAACCGGCAAAAATATGACACGATGCCTAAACATCTATTCTATTATTGGACCGTCATCGCGAGCCTACTAAGTACTTACAGGTAAAATAGCTAATTTGACTTTACACTTTGATGGTGCGGCCTTTTGTAATGTCTCGAGACTATTAATTAACGGGGTGGTAATTTCACAAGTTAATACAAAATTGTCAATACTTGCAAGCATAGGATTTTCACGGTTGATTTTCTGTCTTTTCTTTTGTCTTTCACCTGGGCCATAGTATGGTAACTTTGCTGATTTGCAAATAGCTAAATTGGTGCCTTTAAAAATAGAAGGCAGGGAACATTGAGAGCCATGTATATTCTTCCCAGGTTTGGTGAATGATCCAGACGATTCAAAGATTACATGTGGCTATCTTCACTCTGCTCTTCTCTTTCATTGCTCGCCTTTCCGGTAGTTCTACTTGGATGAGAGACCCTGAGCTAACTGCAATACGCTTTCCAACAGGAAACAGATGGTACCCTGTTATTTTAGTCACCAACTATTGGAGGTGGTTTAAGCATAGGACATTTGCTGCATTGCCTCCTCGATTGCATGGCTAATTTCATCCTGCTTATCTTTGTCAACGATCAGACTTGTAGGTGGTTAATTTCATGGACGTCCTAACAAACACCTGCCTAGTCTATGGATCATGCGAAATACTAGAGCCTCTCGATAGTTTAGCCACAGAAAATACCGATGGTTTAAACATCAACTGCATGATAGGTTGCTTCATTTGGGCATCAACACTGCATCGCAACATGTGTTCCCCTGCGTGGCCAGTGCTATCCCACTCGTCTTTGTCATAGATCATTCGCCCGTATGTTCAAATTTCCAGCAACACTGGCTAGTTTCGTCAAGTAACTAATGTGAGTACTCTCTTTTGTCCACACTCTCTGTAGTCTTAAGCTATACGTGTTGCCTCATTAAGTGCACCGCAAATTGTAATTAGCTCGAGCGTTGTAGTACTAAGAAAACGTGTGGCAAGGAATGTCATCATCGTCGTACGCAAGGTCGTTTCCACTGTATTCATCGTCTCTGTCGGCACTCACACCCATTAGGGCTTGTTCGGTTAATCCTCTCCCCAAGAGGATTGAAGGGGATTGGCAAGGATTGGTTTGTATTTTGACTTACAAGAGGTTTAAATCCCCCTCAAACCCCTTCAATCCACTCGGATTCGCACGCAACCGAACAAGGCCTTAGTTGTCCTGGGCAAGAGCCAAGAGGGTTCCTCCAGCTAAAGCTAATATTTGCATAATATATTAGTTACAGTGCACCGTGGCGGCGCTCATGGCGGACGTGAATATTGGCGGCACGGTAAGTCCGAGCGGGCTGGGCTCCGTGGACTCCAGAGCAACGGCCCTGGGAAGCTGGTAGCGGCAGGTTGGGTGGCACGCGATGCTGTGACGACGGCAGCGGCCCTGCATGCGCGTGGTAGAATTGGCGCCCGTCGTCTTTTCAAGAAAGAAAAAAAGGATTGGCGCCCGTCGGTGGTGCGGCCGCGATCGTCAGTGTCAGCAAACTTTTCGGCGCCGTTGGTGCGCTTCTGCTCGGACTAGCATCCATTAGGTACCCACTGAAATCATCGTCAAAAGATTTTGCAATCTCTATATCTTACTCCTAGCAGGAGCTTCATTAATTGTCTTGCCCTATAAGATCATTATGTGTTCATTTCTAATTTTTTATTGGAATGGCAGATTCAGAAATCTCATGAGCTTCTCGTCTAGAAGTGTTAGGTATGTCTCTCTGTCAAAAAATATAGTATCCTTAGACTTCATTATACAAGCAAACGTTATGATGAGCATAGCCCAGAAAAATAAAGTGCATGATGTTTGGCCCAAGTTTATCATTTTGGAGTATTGCACATTGACCTTTTACAAGCAACACGTGTGTGCATGTTCTAGGAATCAGACGTTTGTCCGGCTTTAATGAACTGAAGCCCTTACAGCGTTTATAACATGAGTGGCAAAACAATTAAAAGTTTCTATACAGACCCACAGGGCCAAAGGCATGAAGCCAAACTAAACAATAACGAATGTGTGTGCATGTAAGAGAGTGCTCCTTCAAGTCTTCATCGTCGTCCTCCAGGTCTGAGTTGCGAGAGCGGCGAGGACCGCGGCGATGCTGCCCGTGGTGGTCATCATCGCCCCCAGGTCTTCCCCCGCCAAAGTGCCTGTCATCGGAGAAGCGTGGACGACCCACATGGTTGGGTGGTTCGGGTGAGCTCTTGAGATCGAAGGCATCCCGTCGGCCGAGCTTGTCTCCAGTGACGACATCTCGTCGCAGTGCTCGGATCGACGCTGCCCGGCCCGTGGACGGCCCAGCTCTACCCATTCTGAGCGGGCGGCGCTGCGTGTGGCTGCCAGGAACCTCGAGTCAGGTACTTTAGACATCCCAGCTACTTCTGCTACATGTTCGTTCTCCGCACTTGAGTCAGCCCCGCTCGGCCACCTTGCGAAGGTCGCCGTGGACTCGGTCGTTGTCTTTAGGGGGGAGGTCGCTGTTGGGGTACGTAGTAATTTTAAAAAAATTCCTACGCACATGCAAGATCATGGTGATGCATAACAACGAGAGGGGAGAGTGTGTCCACGTACCCTCATAGACCGAAAGCGTAAGCGTTAGCACAACGCGGTTGATGTAGTCGTACGTCTTCACGATCCGACCGATCAAGTACCGAACGCACGGCACCTTCGAGTTCTGCACACGTTCAACTCGATGACGTCCCTCGAACTCCGATCCAGGCGAGCTTTGAGGGAGAGTTCCGTCAGCACGACGGCATGGTGACGATGATGATGTTCTATCGACGCAGGGCTTCGCCTAAGCACCACTATGATATGGCCGAGGTAGATTATGGTGGAGGGGGGCGCCGCACACGGCTAAGAGATCAAAGGGATCAATTGTTGTGTCTCTAGGGAGTGCCTCCCTCCCCGTATATAAAGGAGTGGAGGAGGGGGAGGGGGCCGGCCACCCTTGGCGCGCCCCATGAGGAGTCCTACTCCCACCGGGAGTAGGACTCCCCCCCCCCCTTCCATGTTGGAGTAGGAGAGGAGAGGGAAGGAGAAAGAGGAAGAAAGGAAAGGGGGGCGCCCCCCCCCCCCTTCCTTGTCCAATTCGGACTTGGGAGGGAAGGGGCGTGCGGCTGCCCCTTGGCCGCCTCTCCTCTTCCACCAATTGGGCCCATGAGGCCCAATAACCTCCAGGGGGTTCCGGTAACCCCCCGGTACTCCGGTATATATCTGATAACCCCCGGAACCATTCCGGTATCCGAATATAGTCGTCCAATATATCAATCTTCATGTCTTGACCATTTCGAGACTCCTCGTCATGTCCGTGATCACATCCGGGACTCCGAACTACCTTCGGTACATCAAAACACATAAACTCATAATATAACCGTCATCGAACTTTAAGCGTGCAGACCCTACGGGTTCGAGAACTATGTAGACATGACCGAGACATATCTCCGGTCAATAACCAATAGCGGAACCTGGATGCTCATATTGGCTCCTACATATTCTACGAAGATCTTTATCGGTCAAACCGCATAACAACATACGTTGTTCCCTTTGTCATCGGTATGTTACTTGCCCGAGATTCGATCGTTGGTATCTTAATACCTAGTTCAATCTCATTACCGGCAAGTCTCTTTACTCGTTCGGTAATACATCATCCCGCAACTAACTCATTAGTTGCAATGCTTGCAAGGCTTAAGTGATGTATTACCGAGTGGGCCCAGAGATACCTCTCCGACAATCGGAGTGACAAATCCTAATCTCGAAATACGCCAACCCAACAAGTACCTTTGGAGACACCTGTAGAGCACATTTATAATCACACAGTTACATTCTGACGTTTGGTAGCACACAAAGTGTTCCTCCGGTAAACGGGAGTTGCATAATCTCAGTCATAGGAACATGTATAAGTCATGAAGAAAGCAATAGCAACAAACTAAACGATCAAGTGCTAAGCTAACGGAATGGGTCAAGTCAATCACATCATTCTCCTAATGATGTGATCCCGTTAATCAAATGACAACTCTGTCTATGGTTAGGAAACTTAACCATCTTTGATTAACGAGCTAGTCAAGTAGAGACATACTAGTGACACTATGTTTGCCTATGTATTCACACATGTATTATGTTTCCGATTAATACAATTCTAGAATGAATAATAAACATTTATCATGAAATAAGAAAATAAATAATAACTTTATTATTGCCTCTAGGGCATATTTCCTTCAGTCTCCCACTTGCACTAGAGTCAATAATCTAGTTCACATCGCCATGTGATTTAACATGAATAGTTCACATCACCATGTGATTAACACCCATAGTTCACATCATCATGTGACCAACACCCAAAGGGTTTACTAGAGTCAATAATCTAGTTCACATCGCTATGTGATTAACACCCAAAGAGTACTAAGGTGTGATCATGTTTTGCTTGTGAGAGAAGTTTAGTCTATAGGTCTGCCACATTCAGATCCATATGTATTTTGCAAATTTCTATGTCTACAATGCTTTGCACGGAGCTACTTTAGCTAATTGCTCCCACTATCAATATGTATCCAGATTGAGACTCTGGATCAGTGTCAAAACTTGCATCGACGTAACCCTTTACGATGAACCTTTTGTCACTTCTATAATCGAGAAACGTATCCTTATTCCACTAAGGATAATTTTGACCGCTGTTCGGTGATCTACTCCTAGATCACTATTGTACTCCCTCAATGTAGGGTATACAATAGATCTGGTATACAACATGGCATACTTTATAGAACCTATGGCTGAGGCATAGTGAATGACTTTTATTCTCTTTCTATCTTCTGTTGTGGTCGGGTTTTGAGTCTTACTCAATTTCACACCTTGTAACACAGGCAAGAACTCTTTCTTTGATTGTTCCATTTTGAACTACTTCAAAAATCTTGTCAAGGTATGTACTCATTGAAAAAATTTATTAAGCGTCTTGATCTATCTCTATAGATCTTGATGCTCAATATGTAAGTAGCTTCACCGAGGTCTTTATTTGAAAAACTCCTTTCAAATACTCTTTTATGCTTTCCAGAAAATTCTACATTATTTCCGATCAACAATATGTCATTCACATATATTTATCAAAAATGTTGTAGTGCTCCCACTCACTTTATTGTAAATACAGGCTTCACCACAAGTCTGTATAAAACTATATGCTTTGATCAACTCCTCAAAGCGTATATTCCAACTCTGAGATGGTTGCACCAGTCCACAGATGGATCGCTGGAGCTTGCACATTCTGTTAGCACCTTTAAAATCGACAAAACCTTCTGGTTGCATCATATACAACTCTTCTTTAAGAAATCTATTAAGGAATGTAGTTTTGACATCCATTTGCCAGATTTCATAAAATGTGGCAATTTGCTAACATGATTTGGACAGACTTAAGCATCGCTACGAGTGAGAAAATCTCGTTATAGTCAACACCTTGAACTTGTCAAAACATTTTTCGACAAGTCTAGCTTTGTAGATAGTAACACTACTATCAGCGTTCGTCTTCCTCTTAAAGATCCATTTATTTTCTATGGCTTGCCGATCAATGGGCAAGTCAACCAAAGTCCACACTTTGTTTTCATACATGGATCTCATCTCAGATTTCATGTGTAACATCCCAAATTTTCAATTTGGAATGTTATACACTAGATCATCATTGCATATCATATTTATTGCATTTTGGTTGATCCTAGAAAATTTTCGCAACTCAAGGACCCTCAGAAAGAGTTGGGGATTTCGTTATTTTCATATTTGAGTTGTCTTGAATTTTGAAAATAGGATCATTTGATTTTATTTATTTTATCTTCAATAATTTCTATTACAAAAATATGAGAGAGGGAATAAAATGACTTTCACAAAATAAAGAAATATTGAGGATTTAATAAAAAAATCAAATAAGTTTTTATTTGGCTTATTTGCTATTTTATTTAAATTTAGGAAAAATGCGCGTTTTTCGAAATTGCATTTAGGCCCCAAATAAATGTTCATCCAGTGCAGCTTGATTTTAGAAGCCGGGGAAAATTTATTTCGGGATTTTTGGAGTCCGTTTAGTATTTCTTTTATTTGTTTTTCTGCGCAGAATTAATTTAAAAAAACGCGAACCGACTCCGGGCCGTACCCGAGCGGGCCTCCGCCCGGGGGGCCTTTATAAGCCGCCCGACCCGAGCCACCGCAGCCCGCCCCGCGCCCTAACCCTAGACGCCGCCGCGCCGCCCGCTCCGCTGCCGCCGCCGCCACCGACCGCAAACCTCATGTTGACCCCGCCGCCGTTTTTTTTTTGAAAAAAACCGTTCTATTTTTCCGTCGGTTTTTTTTAGTTTCCGTTTTTTTATTAGATCGTCTTTTTTCGGTTTAGTCTATTTAGTGAACGTTCGCCCGTTCGTTCGTTTTAACGAACATGTTTGTCATTTAGATCCAGTTAACGAACGTTCGTTCGTTAAACTATTCGTTGTTTTTCTTTTCTCGGATTAAATCCGCGATTTTTCTGATCGCGATTTCTGATTCGATTTTCGTTTTAGTATAACTTCTCGCTCGTTTATCAGAATCAGGTGATTCAAGTGCCCGGAGTTTCGTCTCGAAACCCTCTTTCCGTTTAACCAACTTAAACAAGTTTTTGTTTCTGTAAAAATTGTCCTAGATCTAGAACAGTAATCGAAGCCTATTTTCTTTTGTCGTTTGTCTTTCGTTGCTTCGTTCGATTTGATTCTTTTTGCCAACCAGAGTTCTTAAGTTGAACTTTCTGGTTAGATCTCTTATTTGAGTTTTACCTATGCATTAGTTGAGTACTTATTGTATGTTTGTTTGTTTGCGATAGAGTACCCGAAGTGCGCCGCTTGTTACTTCGAATCACTAGGTTTCTCGGATCATCAGCAAGGCAAGTAATACTTTGATCATACCTCTTACTACCCAGTTTTATTGCATTAGATCAATCCTCACACATTGCATGATTAGGATCTAATTAAATCGTGGGTTTGGGGAGTAGTTGAGGTAGTACCTATTACCTGTTTATTATCAAACCTTTGGGAGTTACTTCTATGTTTGCTTACTATTGCTATGCTATGCTAGTAGACGTGGATTGGGTGAGTGATATCCATGACAGATGTGAGATTTCTTTATCAATGGTTTATCTAAGGTGGCAACTTAAATACACAGCTGGGTGGATTGAGGTACCTAGGTATTCCAGGATTGCCTGTTTTCTTTTGGACCACCACCCAGGCTCAAAGGGATCATGAGATTATTCATGCTAGAAACTTCTGTGTGCAGCCACAAGCTATTATGGGCTCTAGCATAGTTGACTAAGTCGTGCGAACTCTTACAGTGGTAGACTAGCAGATGTAGGGGATGTAGGTGGTACGGTCCACCCGATCGTAAGGTGCTAGCGCTTTTGAAAGACTATGTCTCGGTTATCCGTTTCTCAAACACCATGCAGTGCGAGATATCCAACGCAGGAGATCGAGTCTTGTGGGGGAAAAGTGCGCAAACCTCTACAGAGTGTATAAACTAATCATGATTAGCCGTGTCCCCGGTTATGGACATCTTGAGTATCTAGTACTTGGATTATCATGTGAATCTCAGCATGTTACTATAAAATTAAGTTTGATGGGTTTGTTTAATGATGTTTAATTGGGATTGAGAATGTTGTCAACCATTCTCAATGTTTAACAACCACCATGATAGTTAAATAAATTTATTCCTTTGCAGTAGGGAAAAATTGGCTTTTCGCAAAACTGTAACCATAGAGCTTTCCCCAGCCAAATATGCATATAGTATAGCTGTTTCATTCCATTACTCTCTATGTGTTACATTGCCAGCATATTCCATGTGCTGACCCATTTTCGGGCTGCAACGTTAATGTTGCAGACTTTTCAGACGATGATTCAGGAGTTTTAGGTCGTGGTTCTATACTCAGTGATGTCGTTGGAGTTGATGGACTCACTTATCTTCCAAGCCTTCTGTTGTTATCGTTATTAGATGGCCTTAAGCCATATTTATTATAATAAGTTCTCTTTTGAGACACTCGATGTAATAAGTGTGTGATTGCTACTCTGTTATAAATCCTTCAAGTACTGTGTGGTGTCAGCATTACTGATCCAGGGATGACACCGGAGCACAGAGATTGGACCCTTTGAGGTCTGGTCGCTACATCATGGCCTCAAGCCATTTTGTGGAATCTGGGGTCATCATCGCTTCCTCATAGTTCGTAGGTTCGTCATGGTCAATTAACATGACCTCCAGAACAGGATTACCGTACCACTCTGGTGCGGATTTCACTCTGTTTGACCTACGAGGTTCGGTAGTAACTTGATCTGAAGTTACATGATCATCATCATTAGTTTCCTCACTAATTGGTGTAGGAGTCACAGAAACAGATTTCTGTGATGATCTACTTTCCAATAAGGGAGCAGGTACAGTTACCTCATCAAGTTCTACTTTCCTCCCACTCACTTCTTTCGAGAGAAACTCCTTCTCTAGAAAGGATCCTTTCTCAGCAACGAATGTCTTGCCTTCGGATCTGTGATAGAAGGTGTACCCAACTGTCTCCTCTGGGTATCCTATGAAAATACATTTCTCCGATTTGGGTTTGAACTTATCAGGATGAAACTTTTTCTTATAAGCATCGCAACCCCAAATTTTAAGAAACGACAACTTTGGTTTCTTGTCAAACCACAGTTCATACGGTGTCGTCTCAACGGAATTAGATGGTGCCCTTTTTAACGTGAATACAGCTGTCTCTAATGCATAACCCAAAAACTATAGTGGTTAATCGGTAAGAAACATCATAGATTGCACTATATCCAATAATAGTACGGTAATGACGTTCGGACATACCATTACGCTGTGGTGTTCCAGGTGGCACGAATTTGTGAAACTATTCCACATTGTTTTAATTGAAGACCAAACTCGTAACTCAAATATTTGTCTCTGTGATCAGATCGTAGAAACTTTATTTTCTTGTCACGATGATTTTCCACTTCACTCTGAAGTTTTTTGAACTTTTCAAATGTTTCAGACTTATGTTTCATCAAGTAGATATACCCATATCTGCTCAAATCATCTGTGAAGATCAGAAAATAACGATACCCGCCGCGAGCCTCAACACTCATCGGACTGCATACATCGGTATGTATTTTTTCCAATAAGTTAGTTGCTCTCTACATTGTTCCTAAGAACGGAGTCTTAGTCATCTTGCCCATGAGGCATGGTTCGCAAGCATCAAGTGATTCATAATCAAGTGATTCCAAAAAGCCCATCAGCATGGAGTTTCCTCATGCGCTTTACACCAATATGACCTAAACGGCAGTGCCACAAACAAGTTACACTATCATTATTAACTTCGCATCTTTTGGCTTCAATATTATGAATATGTGTATCACTACGATCGAGATCCAACAAACCATTTTCATTGGGTGTATAACCATAGAATGTTTTATTCATGTAAACAAAATAACAATTATTCTCTAACTTAAATGAATAACCGTATTGCAATAAACATGATCAAATCAAATTCATGCTCAACGCAAACACCAAATAACACTTATTTAGGTTCAACAATAATCCCAAAAGTATAGGGAGTGTGCGATGATGATCATATCATTCTTGGAACTACTTCCAACACACATCGTTACTTCACGCTTAACTAGTCTCTGTTCATTCTGCAACTCCCGTTTCTAGTTACTACTCTTAGCAACTGAACTAGTATCAAATACCGAGGGGTTGCTATAAACACTAGTAAAGTACACATCAATAACATGTATATGCAATATACCTTTGTTCACTTTGCCATCCTTCTTATCCGCCAAATACTTGGGGCAGTTCCGCTTCCAGTGACTAGTCCCTTTGCAGTAAAAGCACTTAGTCTCAGGCTTAGGTCCAGACTTGGGCTTCTTCACTTGAGCAGCAACTTGCTTGTCGTTCTTCTTGAAGTTCCCCTTCTTCCCTTTGCCCTTTTCTTGAAACTAGTGGTCTTGTTAACCATCAACATTTGATGCTTTTCTTGATTTCTACCTTTGTCGATTTCAGCATCACGAAGAGCTTGGGAATCGTTTCCGTTATCCCTTGCATATTATAGTTCATCACGAAGTTCTAGCAACTTGGTGATAGTGACTAGAGAACTCTGTCAATCACTATTTTATCTGGAAGATTAACTCCCACTTGATTCAAGCGATTGTAGTACCCAGGCAAACTGAGCACATGCTCACTGCTTGAGCTATTCTCCTCCATCTTTTAGCTATAGAACTTGTTGGAGACTTCATATCTCTCAACTCGGGTATTTGCTTGAAATATTAACTTCAACTCCTGGAACATATCATATGGTCCATGACGTTCAAAACGTCTTTGAAGTCCCGGTTCTAAGCCATAAAGCATGGTGCACTAAACTATCAAGTAGTCATCATACCGAGCTTTTGTCAAAACGTTCATAACGTCTGCATCTACTCCTGCAATAGTTCTGTCACCTAGCGATGCATTAAGGACATAATACTTCTGTGCAGCAATGAGGATAATCCTCAGATCACGGATCCAATCCGCATCATTGCTACTAACATATTTCAACTTAGTTTTCTCTAGGAACATACCAAAAATAAAACAGGGGAGCTAAACGCGAGCTATTGATCTACAACATAGATATGCTAATACTATCAGGACTAAGTTCATGATAAATTAAAGTTCAATTAATCATAGTACTTAAGAACTCCCACTTAGATAGACATCCCTCTAATCATCTAAGTGATCACGTGATCCAAATCAACTAAACCATAACCGATCGTCACGTGAAATGGAGTAGTTTTTAATGGTGAACATCACTATGTTGATCATATCTACTATATGATTCACGCTCGACCTTTCGGCCTCAGTGTTCCGAGGCCATATCTGCATATGCTAGGCTCGTCAAGTTTAACCTGAGTATTCTGCATGTGCAAAACTGGCTTGCACCCGTTGTAGATGGACGTAGAGCTTATCACACCCGATCATCACGTGGTGTCTGGGCACGACGAACTTTGGCAACGGTGCATACTCAAGGAGAACACTTTTATCTTGAAATTTAGTGAGAGATCATCTTATAATGCTACCGTCAATCAAAGCAAAATAAGATGCATAAAAGATAAACATCACATGCAATCAATATAAGTGATATGATATGGCCATCATCATCTTGTTCTTGTGATCTCCATCTCCGAAGCACCATCATGATCACCATCGTCACCGGCGCGACACCTTGATCTCCATCGTAGCATCATTGTCATCTCGCCAACTATTGCTTCTACGACTATCGCTACCGCTTAGTGATAAAGTAAAGCAATTACAGGGCGATTGCATTGCATACAATAAAGCGACAACTATATGGCTCCTGCCAGTTGCCGATAACTCGGTTACAAAACATGATCATCTCATATAATAAAATATAGCATCATGTCTTGACCATATCACATCACAATATGCCGTGCAAAAACAAGTTAGACGTCCTCTACTTTGTTGTTGCAAGTTTTACGTGGCTGCTACGGGCTGAGCAAGAATTGTTCTTACCTACGCATCAAAACCACAACGATAGTTTGTCAAGTTAGTGTTGTTTTAACCTTCTCAAGGACCGGGCATAGCCACACTCGATTCAACTAAAGTTGGAGAAACTGGCACCCGCCAGCCACCTGTGTGCAAAGCACGTCGGTAGAACCAGTCTCGCGTAAGCGTACGCGTAATGTCGGTCCAGGCCGCTTCATCCAACAATACCGCCGAACCAAAATATGACATGTTGGTAAGCAGTATGACTTGTATCGCCCACAACTCACTTGTGTTCTACTCGTGCATATAACATCAATGCATAAAACCAGGTTCTGATACCACTGTTGGGGAACATAGTAATTTCAAAAAAAATCCTACGCGCACGCAAGATCATGGTGATGCATAACAACGAGAGGCGAGAGTGTGTCCATGTACCCTCGTAGACCGAAAGCGGAAGCGTTAGCACAACACGGTTGATGTAGTCGTACGTCTTCACGATCCGACCGATCAAGTACCGAGCGCACGGCACCTCCGAGTTCTGCACACGTTCAACTCGATGATGTCCCTCGAACTCTGATCCAGCTGAGCTTTGAGGGACAATTCCGTCAGCACGACGGTGTGGTGACGATGATGATGGTCTACCGACGCAGGGCTTTGCCTAAGCACCACTACGATATGACCGAGTTAGATTATGGTGGAGGGGGGCGCCGCACACGGCTAAGAGATCCAAGGGATCAATTGTTGTGTCTCTAGGGGGTGCCTCCCTCCCCATATATAAAGGAGTAGAGGAGGGGGAGGGGGCCGGCCACCCTTAGCGCACCCCATGAGGAGTCCTACTCTCACCGGAGTAGGACTCCTCCCTTCCATGTTGGAGTAGGAGAGGAGAGGGAACGAGAAAGAGGAAGAAAGGAAAGGGGGCGCCACCCCCCTTCCTTGTCCAATTCGGACTTGGGAGGGGAGGGGTGCGTGGCTGCCCCTTGGCCGCCTCTCTTCCACCAATTGGGCCCATGAGGCCCAATAACCTCCCGGGGGTTCCGGTAACCCCCCGGTACTCCGGTATATATCCGATAACCCCCGGAACCATTTCGGTCTCCGAATATAGTCGTCCAATATATCAATCTTCATGTCTTCGAGACTCCTCGTCATGTCCGTGATCACATCCGGGACTCCGAACTACCTTCGGTACATCAAAACACATAAACTCATAATATAACTGTCATCGAACTTTAAGCGTGCGGACCCTACGGGTTCGAGAACTATGTAGACATGACCGAGACATGTCTCCGGTCAATAACCAATAGCGGAACCTGGATGCTCATATTGGCTCCTACATATTCTATGAAAATCTTTATTGGTCAAACCGCATAACAACATACGTTGTTCCCTTTGTCATCGGTATGTTACTTGCCCGAGATTCGATCGTCGGTATCTCAATACCTAGTTCAATCTCGTTACCGGCAAGTCTCTTTACTCGTTCTATAATACATCATCCCGCAACTAACTCATTAGTTTCAATGCTTGCAATGCTTGCAAGGCTTAAGTGATGTGTATTACCGAGTGGGCCC
Organism: Triticum aestivum; assembly: GCF_018294505.1. Classification (NCBI taxonomy): domain Eukaryota; kingdom Viridiplantae; phylum Streptophyta; class Magnoliopsida; order Poales; family Poaceae; genus Triticum; species Triticum aestivum. The sequence goes on from NC_057800.1 coordinate 601,202,222, forward strand.
AGAGATACCTCTCCGGCAATCGGAGTGACAAATCCTAATCTCGAAATACGCCAACCCAACAAGTACCTTCGGAGACACCTGTAGAGCACCTTTATAATCACCCGGTTACGTTGTGACGTTTGGTAGCACACAAAGTGTTCCTCCGGTAAACGAGAGTTGCATAATCTGATAGTCATTGGAACATGTATAAGTCATGAAGAAAGCAATAGCAACAAACTAAACGATCAAGTGCTAAGCTAACGGAATGGGTCAAGTCAATCACATCATTCTCCTAATTATGTGATCCCGTTAATCAAATGACAACTCATGTCTATGGTTAGGAAACTTAACCATCTTTGATTAATGAGCTAGTCAAGTAGAGGCATATTAGTGACACTATGTTTGTCTATGTATTCAGACATGTATTATGTTTCCGGTTAATACAATTCTAGCATGAATAATAAACATTTATCATGAAATAAGGAAATAAATAATAACTTTATTATTGCCTCTAGGGCATATTTCCTTCAGTCGCTCCCCCGCTAGTCCAGCTCCAGGCAATCCGCGCCCGAGAAATATTAGAGGGGCGGCTGGCTGAGGCTCACGTTCGCATGACTGGCCCGGTGGACTCCACACCTCGGTGACGGGTTCCCCCTTCGACTGAGGTTGCAGAGGTCCATGACCGCACCCGCTCCCGCGTAGCCGCCCTCCGTGGTCAAAGCGCCTCCCATGTCCTGGGGTCAAGCAGCCCCCTGATGGCTCCTTGATGCCGACACTGTTTTGGAACATCCGCGGCTTTTGCCAAGATGGCCGCCGCCGCCATCTAATAGAGTATATATGTGACGAGCACATTGACATCGTAGCCATCCAAGAAACCATGCGCACAGAGTTTTCCTTGTCGGAGCTCGAGCGCTTGAGCACCCACCTGTTCACCTAGCATTGGCTCCCTTCTAGTGGGATCGTCGGGCACTCGGGTGGCATCCTTCTAGGTGTGAAGGACGCCACTTTCTAAGTAGGTAGCATCGACCGGGGCGAGTTCTTTGTCGGCATGGAACTCTTTGAGCGGGTGATCAACTTCAAGTGGGAGATCATAATAGTTTATGACCACGGACGATTAGCATCCTTCCTCGACGAGCTTGTGATGAAGGTATCCGCGGCCCAACTCCCAGTTGTGGTAGGTGGGGACTTCAACATCCTCCGCTTCGCGGAGGATAAGAGCAACGACCTGATCAACCTCCCTAGGATGTAGATGTTCAATGATTGCATTGCCAGGCTAGGCCTCAGGGAGCTAGATAGAGAGGGTGCCCGGTTCACTTGGACCAACCGACGGGCCAATCCAACCCGCTTCGTCCTTGAACGGGTCCTGGTCTCGCCGGATTGGGAGCTTCGGTGCCCCTTGGCCTCCCTTCGGGCCATCACCCTTATTGGCTCGGACCATGTCCCCCTCCTTCTCTCCTCAGAGAATGAGCGTCCTCCCCTTCTCCTAGATTCCGCTTCGAAACATTCTGGCTCAACCAGAATGGGTTTGTTGAAGCTGTTCGCGACCGGTAGATGGAGGCACGCCTCTCCCCCCACTGGTCTCTCTCGGCTATCGATGAGTGGCACTTTTGCGCCAAGCACTCTAGACAGTTCACGAAGGGGTGGGGCGGGAACCTTGGTCGTGACTTACAGGGACGCAAGAAGACCATTGTCGACTCCATTCAGGCCTTGGACCTGTGGGCGAACACGACTGGTCTTTCCCTTGACGAGTGGCTGCTGCGTTATGATCTGGAGGACCAACTCACGGTCATTTACACTTATGAGGAGGCGTATTGGCGGCTCCGCGGGACCAAAAGTGGGTACTCAAGGGAGACGTCAATACGGCTTACTTCTAGGCCATCGCTAATGGTCGTAGATGGGTAACACTATCCCCTTGCTTTGGGATGGGGAGGCCCTTCTTTAGAGCCCGACCGAGATTCGGGCGCATGTAGATGGGTTCTACAAAGCTCTCTTCTCTTCCTCCCCTCGGGGAGGTCTAGCGCTCGCTACGGATTTCTGGATGGGCCCCCAGTGCATCTCTGTCGCAGAAAATGCTGCCCTCACGGCCCCGTTCTTGGAGGAGGAGGTTTGAACTGCCATTAGCAGCATGAATCCGACCTACGCGTCGGGTCCGGATGGCGTACCAGTGAAATTCTTCCAGGTCTTCTGGCCCACCATCAAGTGAGAGGTGATGGCCCTCTTTCAGGAATTTTACATCGGCTCCATCGACCTCTGCCGCCTCAACTTTGGGATCATCTCCCTGATCCCCAAGGTTCCCGGCGCCTCAGACATCCGCCAGTTCCGGCCGATCACGGTGATCAATGTGATCTTCTGCATCCTGGCAAAGGGGTTCACCATTAGGTTAGCTCCTTTGGCCAACCGCATTACACATCCTGACCAGCCAACCTTCATCCAAGGGCAATATATCTTGGATGGGGTCCTAGTCTTTCACGAGGTCCTCCATGAGGTCCATGCCAAACACCTGAAGGCCATCTTCCTGAAGCTCGACTTCCACAAGGCATACGACACGGTCAGTTGGCCCTTCCTTCAGGAAGTTTTGCTCCGTAAGGGGTTTGATGACCAATGGGTCACCCGGGTAATGCATCTGGTCTCATTCGAGCAGACTACGGTCAACATTAACGGCGAGATCAGCCCCTACTTCCCCACGCTTTGTGGGGTCCGTCAGGGAGATCCTTTCTCCCCGTTCCTCTTCAACATGGTGGTTGATGCTTTGGCTACTATCCTTGACAAGGCAAAGGCCGCATGGCACATTCGAGGCATGGTGCCTCACTTGTTGGGGAGACATGGAGTGTCCCTTCTCCAGTACGCCGACAACACAATCATTATGGTTGAGGGATCTATGGCCGACAACACAAATGTCAAATTCCTCCTCCTTTGCTTTCAGGAGATGTCGGGCATGATGATTAACTTCGATAAGAGCGAAGTGATGGTGATGGGGTGTTCCTTTGCTGAGAGCCATAGTATAGCCAACCGGCTCAACTGTTAGCTTGGTTCCTTTCCCATGTACTACCTGAGGATCCCCATTAGTGATGCGCAGCTGTCCATTGCGGACCTGAGGCCTTTGGTTCTTAAGCTCCATCGTCAGATCGAGCCTTGGTAGGGTCGTTGGTTGTCTAAGGTGGCATGGGTGATCCTCATTAACTCATCACTCTCCAACCTCCTCCTGTTCATCATGAGTTTCTATAGCCTACCCGAGATCCTCCACCATGAGATCAGCATGGTCCAGGCTTGTTTTTTCTAGGCCGGCGGGGGGATAAGCAGATACCACATGGTGTGTTGGACTGAGATCTGTAAGCCTTGGGACCAGGGTGGGCTAGGCATCATGTCATCGAAACAGATGAACATTGCCCTCCCGACTTGGTGGCTCTAGCGGATCGCTAATGGCGAAGGTGGCCTGTGGCTTCACATTATCCAGAATAAGTATCTCCGTGGCCAGCCGCTTGCTTTCTGCCAACGATCCAAAGGCTCCCAGTTCTGGCAGTCCATCATCCAGTTGCTTCTGATCCTCTGCATCGGATCCTCCATCTTCGTGGGAATGGGCTCAGACACTCTCTTCTGGTTCGATAGGTGGGCTGGCGATGCCCCCTTCACGGCTCACTTCCCAGACCTGTTCTCCATCGTGGTAGACCATCGGGTCTCCGTGGAGGCAGCTCTTCTTGATTTATGGTGCCTCGCGTTCCGTCAACCTTTTGGGCCTCCGGAATTTCTAGCCTGGCAAGAGCTCCTGGCCGCCGTTGCTCTCCATGAGCCGGACCTCGACTCGCCATAGGACCGCTTATCCTAGCACCTAGAGCCTTCGGGCAGATTCTCCATAAAGTCTCTATACCAGGTGAAAGATCATGGATGTCGCCTAGAGGGGGGTGAATAGGTGTTTTAAAATAATTACAGTTTAGACTAGAACAAATGCGGAATAAACCTAGCGGTTAATACGTCAAGCACAAAACCTACAACAACTAGGCTCACCTATGTGCACCAACAACCTATGCTAAGAAAGATAAACTACTAGGTGATAGCAAGATATATGACAAGAAACAATATGGCTATCACAAAGTAAAGTGCATAAGTAAAGAGCTCGGGTAAGAGATAACCGAGGCACGCGGAGACGACGATGTATCCCTAAGTTCACACCCTTGCGGATGCTAATCTCCGTTTGGAGTGGTGTGGAGGCACAATGCTCCCCAAGAAGACACTAGGGCCACCGTAATCTCCTCACGCCGTCGCACAATGCAAGATGACGTGATTCCACTAAGGGACCCTTGAGGGCGGTCACCGAACCCCTACAAATGGCAACCCTTGGGGGCGGTCACCAAACACGTACACTTTGGCAACCCTTGGGGGCGGTCACTGGTACCCATCAAATTGCTCGGGGCGATCTCCACAGCCTAATTGGAGACCCCGACGCTTGCCCGGAGCTTTACACCACAATGATTGAGCTCCGAACACCACCAACCGTCTAGGGTGCCCAAGCACCCAAGAGGAACAAGCTCAAGGGTACCAAGCACCCAAGAGTAATAAGCTTCTCAACTTGTAACTTCCACGTATCATCGTGGAGAACTCAAATCAATGCACCAAATGCAATGACAAGGTCACACGGAGTGCCCAAGTCCTTATCTCTCAAATCCCACCGAAGCAACTAATGCCAGGAAGGAAAATGAGAGGAAGAACAAGAAGGAGAACACCAAGAACTCCAAGATCTAGATCCAAGGGGTTCCCCTCACATAGAGAAGAAAGTGATTGGTGGAAATGTGGATCTAGATCTCCCCTCTCTTTTCCCTCAAAAACTAGCAAGAATCCATGGAGGGATTGAGAGATAGCAAGCTCGAAGACGGTCAACAATGGGGGAAGAACACGAGCTCAAGAGATAAGGTTGAATGGGGAAGAAGACCTCCTTTTATAGGAGCTCCCGAATCCAACTGTTATGTGCTCAGTCCGTGCACGAGCAGTACTACCGCTCAGGAGAGCGGTACTACCACCCGGGCGGTAGAACACGGAGAGCGGAGCAAAACAGAGGGCGAGGCAGAGCCGTATGAGCGGCACTACCACTGGAGCCAGCGGTACTACCGTTGGCCGCAGCGGTACTGCCGCTTGGCCCAGTGGTACTGCCGCTGGGACCGCGCACAGCGCCTACCACGAGCATAGGGAGAAGGAACAGGGAGGAGGGCCATTGAGCGGCACTAGGGGCGGTGGTAGCCGCGGTACTACCACTCCTATTGCCGCTCCTACTGTCGTTGAACCCAACACGAGAAAACCACGTCTCGAGTCGAGGTGGTACCAGCGCGGAACTGGAGCCGTGCTACCGCTTATGGCCATGGGCGATACTACCGTTGTGGGACAGCAGTACTACCACTTGTGGCGATACGCGTACTGCCGCTCCGGCCCAGCGGGACTACCGATGGCACCATCCTAATGCCACTTCCACGAAAACAAGTATACTCCAAGGAAAACCAGAACTGCCAAAACTTCTGCAAATGAGCTCCGAATTGAGCAAACTCAAGCTTGTTGGATACAAGATGACGAGTAGCATCAAAACAGCGACAGGGGAGGTATGCCTAACAAATGGAGGAGTGAGACCTCCAACAGAGAAGAACGGGCATAACCTCCAACATCGAAAACATCATAGAAGGTGCAAGTGAACTCCGTTTTCGATGAACTCGAGCTTGTCACCAAGATGGCTATAAGCTCCAAAACTCACAAAGAGAACCAAACAAGAACCAAGAAATATGATGCAAGGATGCAATGGTTTGAGCTCTCTACGAACGATACGATCAAGATACTCATCGAGAGCCCCCCTTGATAGTATGGCAATCGATCCTATAACCCGGTCTCCCAACTACCACCATGAGACCGGAAAAATAGAAAACCTATCAAGGGCAAACCTTTGACTTGCACATGGTCCACTTGAGCTAGATGATGACGATCTTGACTCCCTCAAGTTGAACCACCTTTCTTGATTGCGTTGGCTCGATAAAGACTAGTTGATTGCTCCCCATACTCCACCATGGGTGAGCCACTCTTCCGCACATCTTCATAAATCCATTGTTACCACAATAGACGACAAGCTTCAAGCATTTGATCTCTTCATGATGCTCCACTTGAACTTGCACGCTGCAACCTAACCCCATAAAGAACTCTCACGAAGACCATGGGTTAGTACACAAAGCATAATTGACAATGCTTACCATACCATGGGATCACTTGATCCCTCTCGGTACATCTTCTACGCTTTGTGGGTTGATCAACTTGATTCACTATTTGGCTTAGTCTTGATCAACCTCTCACAAGACCAATCTTTAGGTAATTCCTTGAATAGCACCTTGGTCGACACAAACTCTCCTTGAAACCAACACATGTACTCCAAGAAAAGCCTATGGACAAAACCTTCAAAAATAACTCAAGGCAACCATTAGTCCATAGAGATTGTCCTCAATTACCGAAACTAAACATGGGGGCACCGCATGTTCTTTCACCAGGCCATCACGGCCACACCCAGACTGGCGCCCCTAGAACAGATTTGGTCGACCAGGCTCCCCTGAAGATCAAAATCTTCTTATGGCAATGGATCCGCAGGCGCGTCCCCTCCGGTGTTGAGGTGTTAAAACGTAAAGGCCCAGGTACAGTGATGGGACTTGCCCTTTGTGTGGGGTTGAAGAAGACTCGAATCATATTTTCTTCTTGTGCGTTTCCGCCCAGTTTCTCTGGAGCTGCCTGTGGGACGTGATTGGTGGCCATTGGTGCAACACCAACTTCCCCGACCTCTTCGCCGAGGTCCAGGCCTTGCCCACTTCAGGCCATCACATTAGGTGGCTGACCATTGGGGTGCTTGCATGGACTCTTCGGACGGTTCGGAATAAGCTTGTGATCCAGCGTATTCCTCTTCGACATGCTACTGACGCGGTGTTCAAAATGCATGGCTACTTGCAGCTTTGGCGGCCTCTTATAACCGCCTCCAGGACTGGGATGCCATCAACATCATCATTGCCGACCTTCGTGTGATGGCTCTATGCTTGGCGCCGCCGCTCCCTCCGCCACCACCTGAGCCAGGCTGTAACGCCCTCGATGCGGCTATATCTCCCACGTGTCGAAGCACGACTTAGAGGCATAACCGCATTGAAACCAATGTCGCAAGTGAGGTAATCTTCACAAACAACCCATGTAATACAATAAAGTGAAAGGTACATAGTTGGCTTACACTCGCCACATCACACAAATACATAATTAAGTCATTACATTCATCCAATACACTCAAGGTCCGACTACGGAACCAAAATAAAGATCAACCCCCAAATGCGCCAAAGTCCCCGATCGCCCCAACTAGGCACCACTACTGATCATCTAGGAAAGACACGTAGTATTGTCATGAGTCCTCATCGAACAGCCACTTGAGCTCAGTTGAATCACCTGGAGCGGTATCATCGGTCCCTGCATCTGGTTTTGGAAGGAATCTGTGAGTCACGGGGACTCAGCAATCTCACACCCTCGCGATCAAGACTATTTAAGCTTATAGGAAGGGTAAAGGTATGATGTGGACTGCAGCAAGCGACTAGCATATATGGTGGCTAACATACGCAAATGAGAGCGAGAAGAGAAGGCAAAAGCACGGTCGAACAACTATGATCAAGAAGTGATCCTAGAACAACCTATGTCAAGCATTACTCAAACACCGTGTTCGCTTCCCGGACTCCGCCGGGAAGAGACCATCACGGTTACACACGCGGTTGGTGCATTCTAATTAAGTTAAGTTTCAGGTTATCTACAACCGGACATTAACAAATTCCCATCTGCCCATAACCGCGGGCATGGCTTTCGAAAGATCAAATCCCTGCAGGGGTGTCCCAACTTAGCCCATCACAAGCTCTCATGGTCAACGAAGGATATTCCTTCTCCCAAGACAATCCGATCAGACTCGGCATCCGGTTACAAGACATCTCGACAATGGTAAAACAAGTCCAGCAAGACCACCCGTTGTGCCGAAAAATCCCGATAGGAGCTGCACATATCTCATTCTCAGGGCACACCGGATAAGCTAAGCGTACGAAAGCCAACGTAACCCAAGTTTCCAAGGGACGGCCCCGCACGGTGCTCTGGGTTGGACCAACACTTAGAGAAGCACTGGCCCGAGGGTTTAAAATAAAGATGACCCTTAATTCCGCGAAACCCAAGGGAAAAAAGGCTAGGTGGCGAATGGTAAAACCAAGGTTGGGCCTTGCTGGAGGAGTTTTATTCAAGGCGAACTATCAAGGGGTTCCCATTATAACCCAACCGTGTAAGGAACGCAAAATCTGGGAACATAACACCGATATGACAAAAACTAGGGCGGCAAGAGTGAAACAAAACACCAGGCATAAGGCCGAGCCTTCCACCCTGTACCAAGTATATAGGTGCATTAAGATAGACAAGATAATATAGTGATATCCCAATAATAAACATGTTCCAACAAGGAACAAACTCCAATCTTCACCTGCAACTAGCAACGCTATAAGAGGGGCTGAGCAAAGCGGTAACATAGCCAAACAACGGTTTGCTAGGACAAGGTGGGTTAGAGGTTTGACATGGCAATGTGGGAGGCATGATAATCAAGTGGTAGGTATCGTAGCATAGGCATAGCAAAAGAGCGAGCATCTAGCAAGCAAAGATAGAAGTGATTTCGAGGGTATGGTCATCTTGCCTGCAAAGTTCTCTGAGTTGTCTTGATCCATGTAAGCGTACTCAACGGACTCCTCGATCACGTACTCGTCTCTCGGCTCTACCCAATCAAGAACAACAAGCAAAAGGAACACAATCAACCACGTGCAATGCTCAAGCAACATGATGCAAACATGGTATGATATGCGGGATGCGATATGTGATGCATATGCATGATTTGGAAAGGAAAGATTGAACCTGGCCTCAACTTGGAAAACCAAGAGTTCCACTGGAAAGGTGATTTGATTTCGGTCGAAATAGATATAAAGATCACCGGAATCGAATGCACGGTTTGGAAATGGCAAGCAAAACAAATATGGCACCGGTCTGTGATTAACAGCACGAGACCATCTAAATGCATCAAGATAAATAAGCTACTTCACTCAAACATGGCGACAAAATACATGGCAGGGATCCACTCATGATGCTTGACAAAATATGAACAATGAGCTACGGCTAATTCACTCAATGGCAGGTTCAAACAAGCATGGCAAAAGTGCAAAAGATAACAGGTTTCAGACTTAGTGAAATTAACACCAAGTCAGGAATTTAACATTAGGAAGCAATGTTTATAGCATGAAAACTACATTCTACAGGAACATATCATGGCAAAGCAAGGCATGGTATGAAGCTAATCAAAGCATACAACAAAAGTCCCTTACTGACCATGAGCCAAAAGGGATCAGAAAATACAACTGCAAGCATGTGAACATAACGAGTAGGCGTGTTACGAGCTCGATGCACTCACTACGAGGCATTGCATGACAAAATAAGCATACACCTAGCAAGTAGACATAACATAGAAGCTAGACATGGCAAGAACAACAACATAGCATGCACGGATCAACAACAACAAGCTCGGCAAAATTGCTAAACATGTTAACAATCTGCCAAGAACATTTTATAGCAAAAGTAGAGCTCGATTGACTCAAGCTAGGGTGCTCCATAAATGCAAACAAATACATGGATGTATAGAGCACCACAATATCCACAAAACATCCTTACTGATCATGCTCAAAAGATGCACGGATCACTAGGAATCAACATGAACATATGGCATAAAAATAAGGATAGGGCAATGACTTAGAATATTTCTAAGTCCCTGAAATCAGCAACATTAAGTAAACTACTTTGCATGCTTGTGCTAGTCACCACAAAGATCACAAAAATACATGGCATACACCCGTGTAAAGATGGCATGGCATACTTCAAAACATATGTAGAGCTCGGGATTGTAGCATGCACACATTGATCATGGCAAAAATGACAAAAGTGCATTTGCTGAAACAGATCTGAAACTAACATCACATAGCCCTCTTCCAACAGTATTTAGGGCATCAAGATGAGCTCAAATGAAAATGATGCAATGAGATGAAATGATGTACTCTTCGAGACGAACATTTTGATATGCTACACGCACGAATCGGAGCCACGATGATGAAGTTATGATGCGTCAAAGTATGCAAAAAGTTAGGGTGTCGGGGAGAAAAACTCAACTCCTCGTTCAGATCCAGATCCGGTGGTACTGTAGTAGTGCACAGCGCCCGAGGTTCGCCGGTCGGAGTAGAGGCCGTCGGAGGAAGAAGAGGAGGCCGAGGCAGCGGGTCCCCGGCAAGGCGGCAGATGGCGGGGCGCGCGGCGCTCGAGGAAAACGGCGAGGCGGCGGACATCGAGGGTGCTTGCCGCGGCGGAGCTTTTGCTCCGGTGGCCGGACCTTGCGGCAGCGGCGATCCGGCAAGAGCAGGCGGGGAGGCGGCGCATCGATCCCGCGGGCGGCGGGGCGCCCAGGCGGCGGGGAGGAGGCGCGATGGGCTCCGGGGGCCCGCCCTGGGCTCGGCGGGCCTCAGCGGCGGGGGAGCAGGACAGGGACAAGTGGCGGCTCGGGATTGGTCAGCGGCGGCGGCGTGACATGTCCGGCTAGGCTCTGGACATGTTCGGTGACTGCAGAGGAGCGGATCTAGGGTTTAGGGGTGTTTTGACCCGGAATTTCGGGGAGGAGATCTATTTATAGAGGTAGAGGGAGCTAGGAAGCTCCAAATGAGGTGCGGTTTGCGGCCACGCGATCGTGATCGAACGGCCTAGGTGATGGAGGGGTCTTAGGTGGATTTTGGGCCACTTTGGAGGGGTGTTGGGCTGCAACTCACACGAGGCCTTTTCGGTCCCTCGGTTAACCATTGGAGTATCAAACGAAGTCCAAATGGCACGAAACTTAACAGGTGGTCTATCGGTAGTAAACCAAGGCCGCATGGCAAGTCTCGGTCCGATCCAAAAACGTTTAACACCCGCACACGAAAAGAGGTAGAAAGGGACACCGGAGGACATAGGAGCGCCGGAATGCAAAACGGACAACGGGGAAAATGCTCAGTTGCATGAGACGAACACGTATGCAAATGCGATGCACATGATGACATGATATGAGATGCATGACAAAGACAAAACAACATGAAGGCAAAAACCCGACAACGAGGAAATAGAATAACTTAGTGCCGGAAACGGCAAGAGTTGTAGTACAATTAAGGTAGTTACATCCGGGGTGTTACAACACTCCACCACTACAAAAGGATCTCGTCCCGAGATCTAGGATTAGAAAAACTCCGGGTACTCAGAACAGAGGTGATCCTCGCGTTCCCAGGTGGCTTCATGGTCGGAATGATGTGACCACTTGACTTTCAGGAATTTGGTAGACTTGTTGCGAGTCTTGCGCTCAGTTTCTTCAAGAATAGCAACTGGGTGCTCACGATAAGACAGGTCTTCTTGGAGATCAATGTCTTCAAAGTTGACGGTGCGGTCAGGAGTCTTGAAGCACTTGCGGAGTTGAGACACGTGAAACACATCGTGCACGTTTGCAAAGTTGGAGGGAAGCTCAAGTTGATAGGCGAGATCACCTCTTTTGCTGATGATCTTGAAAGGACCCACGTATCTCGGGGCAAGCTTCCCTTTGATACCGAAACGATGAGTACCTTCCATTGCAGAGACGTGGGGCAAGCTTCCCGGATGTAATTTACCTTATTTGTACTCCAACTCTTGCCGTTTCCGGCACTAAGTTATTCTATTTCCTTGTTGTCGGGTTTTTGTCTCCGTGTGTTTTGTCTTTGTCATGCATCTCATATCATGTCATCATGTGCATTGCATTTGCATACGTGTTCATCTCATGCATCCGAGCATTTTCCACGTTGTCCGTTTTGCATTCCGGCACTCCTATGTCCTCCGGTGTCCCTTTCTATCTCTTTTCGTGTGCGGGTTTTAAACGTTTTCGGATTGGAGCGAGACTTGCCATGCAGCCTTGGTTTACTACCGGTAGACCGCCTGTCAAGTTTCGTGACATTTGGACTTCGTTTGATACTCCAATGGTTAACCGAGGGACCGAAAAGGCCTTGTGTGTGTTGCATCCCAACACCCCTCCAAAGTAGCCCAAAACCCACCTAAACCCCTTCCATCACCTAGGCCGTTCGATCACGATCGCGTGGCCGCAAACCGCACCTCATTTGGAGCTTCCTAGCTCCCTCTACCTCTATATATAGACCCCCCCCCATTTCTAAATCCCGGATCTCTTCTTCCAAACCCTAGAAATCCCCTCTCCAGCCGCCGGACATTTCGCCGATGCCGCCCTCGTCCAATAAGGACGCGCCATGTCGCCTAGGGGAGAGCCCCACTTCGCCGCCGCCACGCGGGCCCGCCAGGCCCGCACCAGGCCCCTGCGGCCCACCTGCTCCCCGCCGCCGCGGATCGGCGCCGCCCCATCTCCTCCTTCCGCGCCGGCGTAGCTCCGCCACCGGAGCCGCCCCGCTCCGGCAGCTCTTCTCCGGCGCCACCTCCCCTACAACGCCGGCCACCGCCCTCGCCTGCGCCGCCCGAGGCACTCCGCCGAGCACCGCGCCTCCCCGGCCTCCCCGCGCTCCGATCCCCGCTGGTCGCCGTCGTCCTGCGACATCTCGGCGAGCCCGAGGCGAACCTCGGTTCGCGTGCGTGCTACAGTGCCCCGCCAGATCTGGATCCAGTTTTTTCTCGAGGTTGACTTTTTCGTCCCTAACCCTAGCATTTTTGCATTCTTCCACATGCCATAACTTCCTCATCGTACCTCCGATTCGTGCGTGTAGCATATCAAAATGTTTGTCTCGACGAGTACATCATTTCATCTCATTGCATAATTTTCATTTGAGCTCATCTTGACGCCCGAAATGCTGTTGGAAGAGGGCTATGTGAGGATAATTTCAGATCTGTTTCAACAAATGAACTTTTGTCATTTTTTCCATGATTAATGTGTGCATGCTATGATCCTGAGTTCTACATGTGTTTTGAAGAATGCCATGCCATCTTTACAGGGGTGTATGCCATGTATTTTTGTGATCTTTGTGGTGACTAGCACAAGCATGCAAAGTAGCTTACTCAATGATGCTGATTTCAGGGACTTAGAATTTCACCAAGTCTTGTCCTGTTATTGTTTTTATGCCATATGTTTATGTTGTTTCCTAGTGATCCGTGCCTCTTTTGAGCATGATCAGTAAGGATGTTTTGTAGATAATGTTGTGCTCTATCCATCCATGTCTTTGTTTGCAATTATGGAGCACCCTAGCTTGAGTCAATCGAGCTCTACTTTTGCTATAAAATGTTCCTGGCAGATTGTTAACATGTTTTGCAATTTTGCCAAGCTTGTTGTTGTTGATCCGTGCATGCTATGATGTTGTTCTTGCCATGTCTAGCTTCTATGCCATGTCTACTTGTTGTGTGTATGCTTAGCTTGACATGCAATGCCTCGTAGTGAGTGCATTGAGCTCGTAAACATGCCTACTCGTTAACTGTTTTGCATGCTCCAGTTTTTCACTAAGTCTGAATCTGTTTATGTTTTTGCTATGTTCACATGCTTGCAATTGTATTTTCTGATCCCTTTTGGTTCATGGCCACTAAGGGACTTTTGTTATATGCTTAGAGTAGCTTCATGCCATGCCCTGCTTTGCCGTGATATGTTCCTGTAGCATGTAGTTTTCATGCTCTAAAGATTGCTTCCTGATGATAAATTCCTGATATGTTGTTAATTCCAGTAAGTCTGTAACCAGTAATCTTTTGCACTTTTGCCATGCTTATTTGAGGTTGCTATCGAGTGAATTAGTCGTAGATCCGAGTTTATCTTTTGTCAAGCATCATGAGTGGATCCCTGCCATGTATTTTGTTGCCATGTTTGAGTGCAGTAGCTTATTTATCTTGATGCATTTAGAAGGCTACTTGCTGTTTATCGCAGACTGGTGCCATATTCGTTTTGCTTGCCATTTCCAAACCGTGCATCCGATTCCGGTGATCTTTATATCGATTTCAACCGAAATCACCTCACCTTTCTAGTGGAACTCTTGGTTTTCCAAGTTGAGGCCAGGTTCAATCATTTCTTTCCAAATCATGCCGATCCATCACATATCGCATCCCGCATATCATACCATGTTTGCATCATGTTGTTTGAGCATTGCACGTGGTTGATTGTGTTCCTTTTTGTTTGTTGTTCTTGCTTTGGATAGAGCCGGGAGACGAGTACGTGAACGAGGAGCCCGTTGAGTACGCTTTCGAGGATCAAGGCAACTCTGGGAACTTTGCAGGCAAGATGACCATACCCTTGAAATCACTTCTATCTTTGCTTGCTAGATGCTCGCTCTTTTTCTATGCCTATGCTACGATACCTACCACTTTCTTATCATGTCTCCCATATTTCCATGTCAAACCTCTAACCCACCATGTCCTAGCAAACCGTTGTTTGGCTATGTTACCGCTTTGCTCAGCCCCTCTTATAGTGTTGCTAGTTGCAGGTGAAGATTGGAGATTGTTCCTTTTTGGAACTTGTTTATTGTTGGGATATCATAATATAATCTTGTTTATCTTAAAGGGTGGAAGGCTCGGCCTTATGCCTGGTGTTTTGTTCCACTCTTGCCGCCCTAGTTTCCGTCATATCGGTGTTATGTTCCCGGATTTTGCGTTCCTTACACGGTTGGGTTATAATGGGAACCCCTTGACAGTTCGCCTTGAATAAAACCCTCCAGCAATGCCCAACCTTGGTTTTACCATTTGCCACCTAGCCTCTTTTTCCCTTGGGTTTCCGGAGCCCAAGGGTCATCTTTATTAGTCCCCCCCCCCCGGGCCAGTGCTCCTCTGAGTGTTGGTCCGAAATGGGCAGCCTGCGGGGCCACCTCGGGGAAACTCGAGGGTTGGTTTTACTCGTAGCTTGACCTATCTGAGTGTGCCCTGAGAACGAGATATGTGCAGCTCCTATCAGGATTTGTCGGCACATTCGGGCGGTGTTGCTGGACTAGTTTTACCATTGTCGAGGATGTCTTGTAACCGGGATGCCGAGTCTGATCGGGTTGTCTTGGGAGAAGGAATATCCTTCGTTGACCGTGACAGCTTGTGATGGGCTAAGTTGGGACTCCCCTGCAGGGATTTGAACTTTCGAAAGTCGTGCCCGCGGTTATGGGCAGATGGGAATTTGTTAATGTCCGGTTGTAGATAACCTGAAACTTAACTTAATTAAAATGCACCAACCGCGTGTGTAACTGTGATGGTCTCTTCTCGGCGGAGTCCGGGAAGTGAACACGGTGTTGGAGTAATGTTTGACGTAGGTTGTTCTTGATGGGTAACGTAGCAAAAATTCAAAATTTTCCTACGTGTCACCAAGATCTATCTATGGAGAAACCATCAACGAGGGGAAGGAGAGTGCATCTACATACCCTTGTAGATCGCTAAGCGGAAGCGTTCAAGAGAACGGGGTTGAAGGAGTCGTACTCGTCGTGATCCAAATCACCGGAGATCCTAGTGCCGAACGGACGGCACCTCCGCATTCAACACACGTACAGCCCGGTGACGTCTCCCATGCCTTGATCCAGCAAGGAGAGAGGGAGAGGTTGAGGAAGACTCCATCCAGCAGCAGCACAACGGCGTGGTGGTGGTGGAGGAGCGTGGTACTCCAGCAGGGCTTCGCCAAGCACTGCAAGAGACGAGGAGGGAGAGGGGTAGGGCTGCGCCAAGAAGGAGAGGAACTCGTGTGTCTTGGGCAGCCCAAACCTCAAGTATATATAGGGGGAGGGGAGGGGCTGCGCCCCCACCTAGGGTTCCCTCCCTAGGGGTGGCGGCAGCCCCCCAGATCCCATCTGGGTGGCGGCCACAAGGGGGAGAGGGGGAGGCGCACCTGGGGTGGGCCTTAGGGCCCATCTGCCCTAGGGTTTGCCCCCCTTCCCTCTTGGAGGCGCCTTGGGCCTTGGTGGGGGGGCGCACCTGCCCACCTGGGGCAGGTCCCCTCCCACACTTGGCCTCCGGGGCTGGTGGCCCCACTTGGTGGACCCTCGGACCCCTCCGGTGGTCCCGGTACACTACCGGTAAAACCCGAAACTTTTCCGGTGACCAAACCAGGACTTCCCATTTATAAATCTTTACCTCCGGACCATTCCGGAACTCCTCATGACTTCCGGGATCTCATCCGGGAATCCGAACAACATTCGGTAACCACGTATATCTATTCCTTATAACCCTAGCGTCATCGAACCTTAAGTGTGTAGACCCTACGGGTTCGGGAACCATGCAGACATGACCGAGACATTCTCCGGTCAATAACCAACAGCGGGATCTGGATACCCATGTTGGTTCCTACATGTTCCACGATGATCTCATCGGATGAACCACGATGTCGAGGATTCGATCAATCCCGTATACAATTCCCTTTGTCTAGCGGTACGATACTTGCCCGAGATTCGATCGTCGGTATCCCAATACCTTGTTCAATCTCGTTACTGGCAAGTCTCTTTACTCGTTCCGTAACACATCATGCCGTGATCAACTCCTTGGTCACATTGTGCACATTATGATGATGTCCTACCGAGTGGGCCCAGAGATACCTCTCCGTTTACACGGAGTGACAAATCCCAGTCTCGATTCGTGCCAACCCAACAGACACTTTCGGAGATACCCGTAGTGCACCTTTATAGCCACCCAGTTACGTTCTGATGTTTGGCACACCCAAAGTATTCCTACGGTATCCGGGAGTTGCACAATCTCATGGTCTGAGGAAATGATACTTGACATTAGAAAAGCTTTAGCATGCGAACTACACGATCTTGTGCTATGCTTAGGATTGGGTCTTGTCCATCACATCATTCTCCTAATCATGTGATCCCGTCATCAACGACATCCAATGTCCATGGTCAGGAAACCGTAACCATCTATTGATCAACGAGCTAGTCAACTAGAGGCTTACTAGGGACATGGTGTTGTCTATGTATCCACACATGTATCTGAGTTTTCTATCAATACAATTCTAGCATGGATAATAAACGATTATCATGAACAAGGAAATATAATAATAATCAATTTATTATTGCCTCTAGGGCATATTTCCAACAGTCTCCCACTTGCACTAGAGTCAATAATCTAGTTCACATCGCCATGTGATTAACACTCATAGGTCACATCTCCATGTGACCAACATCCAAAGAGTTTACTAGTGTCACTAAACTAGTTCACATCATCATGTGATTAAGACTCAATGAGTTCTGGGTTTGATCATGTTTTGCTTGTGAGAGAGGTTTTAGTCAACGGGTCTGCAACATTCAGATCCGTATGTACTTCGCAAATCTCTAGGTCATATTATAAATGCTGCTTCCACGCTCCACTTGGAGCTTATTCCAGATGGTTGCTCCACTATATGTATTCGGTTTTCTACTCAGAGTCATTCGGATAGGTGTTAAAGCTTGCATCGATGTAACCCTTTACGCCGAACTCTTTATCACCTCCATAATCGAGAAACGCGTCCTTATTACTCCAAGGACAATTTTGACCGCTATCTGGTGATCCCATCCTGGATCACCTTTGTACCCTCTTGCCAGACATGTGGCAAGGCACACATCAGGTGCGGTACTCAGCATGGCATACCGTATAGAGCCTATGACAAAAGCATAGGGGACGACATTCGTCCTTTCTCTTTCTTCTGCCGTGGTCGAGCTTTAAGTCTTAACTTCATACCTTACAACTCAGGCAAGAACTCCTTCTTTGACTGATCCATCTTGAACACCTTCAAGATCATGTCAAGGTATGTGCTCATTTGTAAGTACCATTAAGCGTTTTGATCTATCCTTATAGATCTTGATGCTCAATGTTAAAGTAGCTTAATCCAGGCTTTCCATTGAAAAACACTTTTCAAATAACTCTGCATGCTTTCTAGAAATTCTACATCATTTCCGATCAACAACATGTTAACAACACATACTCATCGGAAATTCTATAGTGCTCCCACTCACTTCTTTGGAAATACAAGTTTCTCATAAACTTTGTATACACCCAAAATCTTTGATCATCTCATCAAAGCATACATTCCAACTCCGAGATGCTTACTCCAGCCCTTAGAAGGATTGCTGGAGCTTTGCATACTTATTAGCATCTTTCAGGATTGACAAAACCTTCCGGTTGTATCACATAAAACCTTTCCTCAAGAAAATTGTCGAGGAAACAATGTTTTGACATCCTGTCTGCAAGATTTCATAAATAATGCAGTAATCGCTAATATAATTCCAACAGACTCTTAGCATCGCTACGAGTGAGAAAGTCTCATCATAGTCAACTCCTTGAACTTGTCGAAAAAAAAATCTTAACGACAAGTTGAGCTTTCTTAATAGTGATACTTACCATCATTGTCCGTCTTCCTTTTAAAATCCATCTGTACTCAATAGCCTTACGACCATCGAGCCGTTCTGCCAAAGTCTACACTTTGTTTTCATACATGGATCCTCTCTCGGATTTTATGGACTCGAGCCATTTATCAGAATCCGGGCCCACCATCGCTTCTCCATAGCTCGTAGGTTCATTGTTGTCTAGCAACATGACTTCCAAGACAGGATTACGTACCATTCTGAAGTAGTACGCATCCTTGTCATCCTACGAGGTTTGGGAGTGACTTGATCCGAAGTCTCATGATCAATATCATAAGCTTCCACTTCAATTGGTGTAGGTGCCACAGGAACAACTCTTTGTGCCCTGTTATACACTAGTTGAAGTGACGGTTCAATAACCTCATCGAGTCTCCACCATCCTCCCACTCAATTCCTTCGAGAGAAACTTTTTCTCGAGAAAGGACCCGATTCTAGAAACAATCCCTTATTGCTTTCGGATCTGAGACAGGAGGTATACCCAACTGTTTTGGATAACAAGATGGGGTTTATTTCATATTGCATGAATTTATCTCTCTACATCATGTCATCTTGCTTAAGGCGTTACTCTGTTTTTAACTTAATACTCTAGATGCATGCTGGATAGCGGTCGATGAGTGGAGTAATAGTAGTAGATGCAGAATCGTTTCGGTCTACTTGTCACGGACGTGATGCCTATATACATGATCATGCCTAGATATTCTCATAACTATGCTCAGTTTTGTCAATTGCTCAACAGTAATTTGTTCACCCACCGTAGAATACTTATGCTCTTGAGAGAAGCCACTAGTGAAACCTATGGCCCCCGGGTCTATTCTCATCATATCAATCTCCATTACTTTAATCTTGCTTTGCATTTTACTTTGCCTTTACTTTTTACTTTGCATCTTTATACCAAAAGTACCAAAAATATTATATCTATCAGATCTCACTCTCGTAAGTGACCGTGAAGGGATTGACAACCCCTAATCGCGTTGGTTGCGAGTAGCTATCATTTTGCGCAGGTACGAGGGACTTGAGCGTGGCCTCCTACTGGATTGATACCTTGGTTCTCAAAAACTGAGGGAAATACTTACGCTACTCTGCTGCATCATCCCTTCCTCTTCGGGGAAAACCAACGCAAGCTCAAGACGTAGCAGCGCGCCCTAGGGGAGTCCTACTCCCACCGGGAGTAGGATTCCCTTTTTTCCTAGTAGAAGCCCTTCCAAGTAGTAGGAGTAGGAGGGAAGGAAAGGGAAGGGAAAAGGAGAAGGAAGGAAGGGGGCGCCCCCCCCCCCCTCCCTAGTCCAATTCGGACCAGCCCATGGGGAGGGGTGCAGCCACCCTTTGAGGCCTTTCTCTCCTTTACGGTATGGCCCATTAAGGCCCAATGCGAATTCCCGTAACTCCCCGGTACTTCCGAAAATATCCGAATCACTCGGAACCTTTCCGATGTCTGAATATAGTCGTCCAATATATCGATCTTTACATCTCAACCATTTCGAGACTCCTCGTCATGTCCCCGATCTCATCTGGGACTCCGAACTCCTTCGGTACATCAAAACACATAAACTCATAATATAACCGTCATCGAACTTTAAGCGTGCAGACCCTACGGGTTCGAGAACTATGTAGACATGACCGAGACATATCTCCGGTCAATAACCAATAGCGGAACCTGGATGCTCATATTGGCTCCTACATATTCTACGAAGATCTTTATCGGTCAAACCGCATAACAACATACGTTGTTCCCTTTGTCATCGGTATGTTTACTTGCCCGAGATTCGATCGTCGGTATCTCAATACCTAGTTCAATCTCGTTATCGGCAAGTCTCTTTACTCGTTCCGTAACACATCATCCTGCAACTAACTCATTAGTTGCAATGCTTGCAAGGCTTAAGTGATGTGTATTACCGAGTGGGCCCAGAGATACCTCTCCGACAATCGGAGTGACAAATCCTAATATCAAAATACGCCAACCCAACAAGTACCTTCGGAGACTTCTGTAGAGCACCTTTATAATCACCCAGTTACGTTGTGACGTTTGGTAGCACACAAAGTGTTCCTCCGATAAACGGGAGTTGCATAATCTCATAGTCATAGGAACATGTATAAGTCATGAAGAAAGCAATAGCAACAAACTAAACGATCAAATGCTATGCTAACGGAATGGGTCAAGTCAATCACATCATTTTCTAATGATGTGATCCCGTTAATCAAATGACAACTCATGTCTATGGCTAGGAAACTTAACCATCTTTGATTCAATGAGCTAGTCAAGTAGAGGCATACTAGTGACATATTGTTTGCCTATGTATTCACACATGTATTATGTTTCCGGTTAATACAATTCTAGCATGAATAATAAACATTTATCATGATATAAGGAAATAAATAATAACATTATTATTGCCTCTAGGGCATATTTCCTTCAGGCACGTCTAGAGATGGGGAGCGTAAGGATCTCCCCAAAGAAGTCTGGAAGGTTGTCATGGCACCAAACGCCCCCAACGACCTCCCGAAAGTAGCTCCATAGGAACTGCGCCACAGGGCACTGGAAGAAAATGTGGTCGGAGTCTTCGGGTACAATGCAAATGGGACAGAGGCCGTCCCCGGGGCCATTGCGCTTACGCACCTCCGTGCCCAAAGGCAGACGTCCTCGAACCCATTGCCAAAGGAATACGCGGATTTTCAAGGGGAGTTTGATCTCCCGTATCACTGAAGGCTCAGTAGGACCAGGAGTGGGCACAATCGCCTGGTACAGGGACCTTGTAGAGAACCTGCCATTGGGCTCAAGGCGCCGGGTCAGGGAGTCGGGCTCTAGGGAGGGGGTGTGTAGGGCAATACACTCGAGCAGCTCCTCCCATTGTGTGTGTTCCGCCACCTCAAAGGTACGCTGGAAGGCAATAGCGCCCATGTCAGCCAATGCCACGCCCACCGTAAGTTGTGGGCTGTCAAGAAGAAGGATGATGACGAGAGCAGCGTGGAGATTTTTCCTTCAAGAAAAAGCCTCTACTCTACTTGGCCAGGTGCGCACCCCTGCGCTTCAGCTTATGGAACAGATTCCACATGGCTCGGAATGCCCCATTGGCTCATGGCAAAAGCTCTGGCCAAACTCATCCAATCCCGGCAGGCAAGACAAAACTTCTCAAATTTAAAGCTTCTACGACTTTTCAAACCCCCTATCATCGGTGAGGAGTGTGCAATGGTCGGATAATGAAGTAAAGATGTTGCATAAGAAATAATCAAGGTTACACATTGTGGGCTTCGCCCTCTCATTACTCCATGTGAAGCGGGGATTCTGCAAATGAATCCCCTAAGTTCACAATCCTCTGCCACTTGTGATCTATGAGAACCTTTGACAAGGCGAGCAGCTCAAATAGGTGGCTGCAAATTACAGCCGAATATATTGTAAACCAGAATGGTCTTTTTCGAATTTTTCAAGATGAACTTTTGCATGCGACAAGCAAAAAAAATATGGCAGAGTCGTACTCGTCGTTGTACACAAGAACGCCCAAGATGAGAAAGGTGTAACAGCCCCCGGGTGCCCCTACACCCTCATGGACAGTAAATTCGCAAAAAAAAATTAAAAAAATCTGAAACTTTGATCAAAGATTTGATGTTCTTGCAAAGTTTCAGCCGCAAATAACTTTCGTGGAGCCCTCACAAAAAAAATCACTGCGCATATAAACTTAGAACAGTGATTTTATTTTTTTAGGTGAGGGCTCCTGGAATGTTATTTGTAGCTGAAACTTTACAAGATCATTAAAAGTTTGATCATGTTTGATGTCCCAAAATTTCAGACTTTTTTTATTTTGTTTTGAATTTACTGTTCATATGGGTGTAGGGGCACCCGGGTGGATATATGCCTCATCTGCATGGTGGATTTCAGCCAAGTGATCGGTTTGCAGATCTAACTTTTGTCTTTCGTTTAGTCGAAAGAATAAAACATATCTTGTCCTTTTTGTTTTTAATTAGTTGGCTGGTTTTAATTAGTTTGCTCAACAGACTACAGGGACTGGAGAAAAGTCCCTTTCTGGTGAACTTATCAACTGCATATGTTTTTTCTTCAAGACAACAGCAAGTCAGGGCTCAGGACACACATTAACTTGGTCAAATCAAGAGTTTCATGAGTCAGGTAAGGCGTGGAAGAGTTTGAGGTGCTGCGTCCTTAGATCGTTTGGTGGGATATGGGCTTCAGCGGTAGCTGCATGAAAGCTTCATCTGGATCTTATTAAAATGTAATGGCTCTCATGCCTTTGGTATTTTAGTGAGCCGAAAGTGTTAGTGGTTTGAGCTGGGGATACATGGTGCATTGATCCTGGAATTTCGTGGCTGCTTTTCTCCTGCTCCTCCTTGTCACTGATAGCCTTTTGGGAAACTCACCGGAGGATAATCTGGTGTTTATATTGATAAAAGAGCGTTGATGGTCAAATGTTGGCTCGACATACTTTTACATGGTAATTTTCTGAGCCTATTTTTTCGGAAAGAGGATTACTCCTGGCTTCTGTATCAAGCGATTCACACAACCATTTTATTAAATAAGAATCTCATATGCGGTATGTAAGCAAAAGCAAAACCTAAAACAAAATGCCACAACCGGCAAAAATATGACACGATGCCTAAACATCTATTCTATTATTGGACCGTCATCGCGAGCCTACTAAGTACTTACAGGTAAAATAGCTAATTTGACTTTACACTTTGATGGTGCGGCCTTTTGTAATGTCTCGAGACTATTAATTAACGGGGTGGTAATTTCACAAGTTAATACAAAATTGTCAATACTTGCAAGCATAGGATTTTCACGGTTGATTTTCTGTCTTTTCTTTTGTCTTTCACCTGGGCCATAGTATGGTAACTTTGCTGATTTGCAAATAGCTAAATTGGTGCCTTTAAAAATAGAAGGCAGGGAACATTGAGAGCCATGTATATTCTTCCCAGGTTTGGTGAATGATCCAGACGATTCAAAGATTACATGTGGCTATCTTCACTCTGCTCTTCTCTTTCATTGCTCGCCTTTCCGGTAGTTCTACTTGGATGAGAGACCCTGAGCTAACTGCAATACGCTTTCCAACAGGAAACAGATGGTACCCTGTTATTTTAGTCACCAACTATTGGAGGTGGTTTAAGCATAGGACATTTGCTGCATTGCCTCCTCGATTGCATGGCTAATTTCATCCTGCTTATCTTTGTCAACGATCAGACTTGTAGGTGGTTAATTTCATGGACGTCCTAACAAACACCTGCCTAGTCTATGGATCATGCGAAATACTAGAGCCTCTCGATAGTTTAGCCACAGAAAATACCGATGGTTTAAACATCAACTGCATGATAGGTTGCTTCATTTGGGCATCAACACTGCATCGCAACATGTGTTCCCCTGCGTGGCCAGTGCTATCCCACTCGTCTTTGTCATAGATCATTCGCCCGTATGTTCAAATTTCCAGCAACACTGGCTAGTTTCGTCAAGTAACTAATGTGAGTACTCTCTTTTGTCCACACTCTCTGTAGTCTTAAGCTATACGTGTTGCCTCATTAAGTGCACCGCAAATTGTAATTAGCTCGAGCGTTGTAGTACTAAGAAAACGTGTGGCAAGGAATGTCATCATCGTCGTACGCAAGGTCGTTTCCACTGTATTCATCGTCTCTGTCGGCACTCACACCCATTAGGGCTTGTTCGGTTAATCCTCTCCCCAAGAGATTGAAGGGGATTGGCAAGGATTGGTTTGTATTTTGACTTACAAGAGGTTTAAATCCCCCTCAAACCCCTTCAATCCACTCGGATTCGCACGCAACCGAACAAGGCCTTAGTTGTCCTGGGCAAGAGCCAAGAGGGTTCCTCCAGCTAAAGCTAATATTTGCATAATATATTAGTTACAGTGCACCGTGGCGGCGCTCATGGCGGACGTGAATATTGGCGGCACGGTAAGTCCGAGCGGGCTGGGCTCCGTGGACTCCAGAGCAACGGCCCTGGGAAGCTGGTAGCGGCAGGTTGGGTGGCACGCGATGCTGTGACGACGGCAGCGGCCCTGCATGCGCGTGGTAGAATTGGCGCCCGTCGTCTTTTCAAGAAAGAAAAAAAGGATTGGCGCCCGTCGGTGGTGCGGCCGCGATCGTCAGTGTCAGCAAACTTTTCGGCGCCGTTGGTGCGCTTCTGCTCGGACTAGCATCCATTAGGTACCCACTGAAATCATCGTCAAAAGATTTTGCAATCTCTATATCTTACTCCTAGCAGGAGCTTCATTAATTGTCTTGCCCTATAAGATCATTATGTGTTCATTTCTAATTTTTTATTGGAATGGCAGATTCAGAAATCTCATGAGCTTCTCGTCTAGAAGTGTTAGGTATGTCTCTCTGTCAAAAAATATAGTATCCTTAGACTTCATTATACAAGCAAACGTTATGATGAGCATAGCCCAGAAAAATAAAGTGCATGATGTTTGGCCCAAGTTTATCATTTTGGAGTATTGCACATTGACCTTTTACAAGCAAACACGTGTGTGCATGTTCTAGGAATCAGACGTTTGTCCGGCTTTAATGAACTGAAGCCCTTACAGCGTTTATAACATGAGTAGCAAAACAATTAAAAGTTTCTATACAGACCCACAGGGCCAAAGGCATGAAGCCAAACTAAACAATAACGAATGTGTGTGCATGTAAGAGAGTGCTCCTTCAAGTCTTCATCGTCGTCCTCCAGGTCTGAGTTGCGAGAGCGGCGAGGACCGCGGCGATGCTGCCCGTGGTGGTCATCATCGCCCCCAGGTCTTCCCCCGCCAAAGTGCCTGTCATCGGAGAAGCGTGGACGACCCACATGGTTGGGTGGTTCGGGTGAGCTCTTGAGATCGAAGGCATCCCGTCGGCCGAGCTTGTCTCCAGTGACGACATCTCGTCGCAGTGCTCGGATCGACGCTGCCCGGCCCGTGGACGGCCCAGCTCTACCCATTCTGAGCGGGGCGGCGCTGCGTGTGGCTGCCAGGAACCTCGAGTCAGGTACTTTAGACATCCCAGCTACTTCTGCTACATGTTCGTTCTCCGCACTTGAGTCAGCCCCGCTCGGCCACCTTGCGAAGGTCGCCGTGGACTCGGTCGTTGTCTTTAGGGGGGAGGTCGCTGTTGGGTACGTAGTAATTTTAAAAAAATTCCTACGCACATGCAAGATCATGGTGATGCATAACAACGAGAGGGGAGAGTGTCTCCACGTACCCTCATAGACCGAAGCGTAAGCGTTAGCACAACGCGGTTGATGTAGTCGTACGTCTTCACGATCCGACCGATCAAGTACCGAACGCACGGCACCTTCGAGTTCTGCACACGTTTCAACTCGATGACGTCCCTCGAACTCCGATCCAGGCGATCTTTGAGGGAGAGTTCCGTCAGCACGACGGCATGGTGACGATGATGATGTTCTATCGACGCAGGGCTTCGCCTAAGCACCACTATGATATGGCCGAGGTAGATTATGGTGGAGGGGGGCGCCGCACACGGCTAAGAGATCCAAGGGATCAATTGTTGTGTCTATAGGGAGTGCCTCCCTCCCCGTATATAAAGGAGTGGAGGAGGGGGAGGGGGCCGGCCACCCTTGGCGCGCCCCATGAGAGTCCTACTCCCACCGGGAGTAGGACTCCCCCCCCCCCTTCCATGTTGGAGTAGGAGAGGAGAGGGAAGGAGAAAGAGGAAGAAAGGAAAGGGGGGCGCCCCCCCCCCCCCCTTCCTTGTCCAATTCGGACTTGGGAGGGAAGGGGCGTGCGGCTGCCCCTTGGCCGCCTCTCCTCTTCCACCAATTGGGCCCATGAGGCCCAATAACCTCCAGGGGGTTCCGGTAACCCCCCGGTACTCCGGTATATATCTGATAACCCCCGGAACCATTCCGGTATCCGAATATAGTCGTCCAATATATCAATCTTCATGTCTTGACCAATTCGAGACTCCTCGTCATGTCCGTGATCACATCCGGGACTCCGAACTACCTTCGGTACATCAAAACACATAAACTCATAATATAACCGTCATCGAACTTTAAGCGTGCAGACCCTACGGGTTCGAGTACTATGTAGACATGACCGAGACATATCTCCGGTCAATAACCAATAGCGGAACCTGGATGCTCATATTGGCTCCTACATATTCTACGAAGATCTTTATCGGTCAAACCGCATAACAACATATGTTGCTCCCTTTGTCATCGGTATGTTACTTGCCCGAGATTTGATCGTTGGTATCTTAATACCTAGTTCAATCTCATTACCGGCAAGTCTCTTTACTCGTTCGGTAATACATCATACCGCAACTAACTCATTAGTTGCAATGCTTGCAAGGCTTAAGTGATGTATTACCGAGTGGGCCCAGAGATACCTCTCCGACAATCGGAGTGACAAATCCTAATCTCGAAATACGCCAACCCAACAAGTACCTTTGGAGACACCTGTTGAGCACATTTATAATCACACAGTTACATTCTGACGTTTGGTAGCACACAAAGTGTTCCTCCGGTAAAGGGAGTTGCATAATCTCATAGTCATAGGAATATGTATAAGTCATGAAGAAAGCAATAGCAACAAACTAAACGATCAAGTGCTAAGCTAACGGAATGGGTCAAGTCAATCACATCATTCTCCTAATGATGTGATCCCGTTAATCAAATGACAACTCTGTCTATGGTTAGGAAACTTAACCATCTTTGATTAACGAGCTAGTCAAGTAGAGACATACTAGTGACACTATGTTTGCCTATGTATTCACACATGTATTATGTTTCCGATTAATACAATTCTAGAATGAATAATAAACATTTATCATGAAATAAGAAAATAAATAATAACTTTATTATTGCCTCTAGGGCATATTTCCTTCAGTCTCCCACTTGCACTAGAGTCAATAATCTAGTTCACATCGCCATGTGATTTAACATGAATAGTTCACATCACCATGTGATTAACACCCATAGTTCACATCGTCATATAACCAACACCCAAAGGGTTTACTAGAGTCAATAATCTAGTTCACATCGCTATGTGATTAACACCCAAAGAGTACTAAGGTGTGATCATGTTTTGCTTGTGAGAGAAGTTTAGTCTATAGGTCTGCCACATTCAGATCCATATGTATTTTGCAAATTTCTATGTCTACAATGCTTTGCACGGAGCTACTTTAGCTAATTGCTCCCACTATCAATATGTATCCAGATTGAGACTCTGGATCAGTGTCAAAACTTGCATCGACGTAACCTTTTACGATGAACCTTTTGTCACTTCTATAATCGAGAAACGTATCCTTATTCCACTAAGGATAATTTTGACCGCTGTTCGGTGATCTACTCCTAGATCACTATTGTACTCCCTCAATGTAGGGTATACAATAGATCTGGTATACAACATGGCATACTTTATAGAACCTATGGCTGAGGCATAGTGAATGACTTTCATTCTCTTTCTATCTTCTGTTGTGGTCGGGTTTTGAGTCTTACTCAATTTCACACCTTGTAACACAGGCAAGAACTCTTTCTTTGATTGTTCCATTTTGAACTACTTCAAAAACCTTGTCAAGGTATGTACTCATTGAAAAAATTTATTAAGCGTCTTGATCTATCTCTATAGATCTTGATGCTCAATATGTAAGTAGCTTCACCGAGGTCTTTATTTGAAAAACTCCTTTCAAATACTCCTTTATGCTTTCCAGAAAATTCTACATTATTTTCGATCAACAATATGTCATTCACATATATTTATCAGAAATGTTGTAGTGCTCCCACTCACTTTCTTGTAAATACAGGCTTCACCACAAGTCTGTATAAAACTATATGCTTTGATCAACTCCTCAAAGCGTATATTCCAACTCTGAGATGGTTGCACCAGTCCACAGATGGATCGCTGGAGCTTGCACATTCTGTTAGCACCTTTAAAATCGACAAAACCTTCTGGTTGCATCATATACAACTCTTCTTTAAGAAATCCATTAAGGAATGTAGTTTTGACATCCATTTGCCAGATTTCATAAAATGTGGCAATTTGCTAACATGATTTGGACAGACTTAAGCATCGCTACGAGTGAGAAAATCTCGTTATAGTCAACACCTTGAACTTGTCAAAACATTTTTCGACAAGTCTAGCTTTGTAGATAGTAACACTACTATCAGCGTCCGTCTTCCTCTTAAAGATCCATTTATTTTCTATGGCTTGCCGATCAATGGGCAAGTCAACCAAAGTCCACACTTTGTTTTCATACATGGATCTCATCTCAGATTTCATGTGTAACATCCCAAATTTTCAATTTGGAATGTTATACAGTAGATCATCATTGCATATCATATTTATTGCATTTTGGTTGATCCTAGAAAATTTTCGCAACTCAAGGACCCTCAGAGAGAGTTGGGGATTTCGTTATTTTCATATTTGAGTTGTCTTGAATTTTGAAAATAGGATCATTTGATTTTATTTATTTTATCTTCAATAATTTCTATTACAAAAATATGAGAGAGGGAATAAAATGACTTTCACAAAATAAAGAAATATTGAGGATTTACTAAAAAATCAAATAAGTTTTTATTTGGCTTATTTGCTATTTTATTTGAATTTAGGAAAAATGCGCGTTTTTCAAAATTGCATTTAGGCCCCAAATAAATGTTCATCCAGTGCAGCTTGATTTTAGAAGCCGGGAAAAATTTATTTCGGGATTTTTGGAGTCCGTTTAGTATTTCTTTTATTTGTTTTTCTACGCGGAATTAATTTAAAAAAAACGCGAACCGACTCCGGGCCGTACCCGAGCGGGCCTCCGCCCGGGGGGGCCTTTATAAGCCGCCCGACCCGAGCCGCCGCAGCCCGCCCCGCGCCCTAACCCTAGACGCCGCTGCGCCGCCCGCTCCGCTGCCGCCGCCGCCGCCACCGACCGCAAACCTCATGTTGACCCCGCCACCGTTTTTTTTTTTTTGAAAAAAACCGTTCTATTTTTCCGTCGGTTTTTTTAGTTTCCGTTTTTTTATTAGATCGGCTTTTTTCGGTTTAGTCTATTTAGTGAACGTTCGCCCGTTCGTTCGTTTTAACGAACATGTTTGTCGTTTAGATCCAGTTAACGAACGTTCGTTCGTTAAACTATTCGTTGTTTTTCTTTTCTCGGATTAAATCCGCGATTTTTCTGATCGCGATTTCTGATTCGATTTTCGTTTTAGTATAACTTCTCGCTCGTTTATCAGAATCAGGCGATTCAAGTGCCTGGAGTTTCGTCTCGAAACCCTCTTTCCGTTTAACCAACTTAAAAAAGTTTTTGTTTCTGTAAAAATTGCCCTAGATCCAGAACAGTAATCGAAGCCTATTTTCTTTTGTCGTTTGTCTTTCGTTGCTTCGTTCGATTTGATTCTTTTTGCCAACCAGAGTTCTTAAGTTGAACTTTCTGGTTAGATCTCTTATTTGAGTTTTATCTGTGCATTAGTTGAGTACTTATTGTGTGTTTGTTTGTTTGCGATAGAGTACCCGAAGTGCGCCGCTTGTTACTTCGAATCACTAGGTTTCTCGGATCATCAGCAAGGCAAGTAACACTTTGATCATACCTCTTACTACCCAGTTTTATTGCATTAGATCAATCCTCACACATTGCATGATTAGGATCTAATTAAATCGTGGGTTTGGGGAGTAGTTGAGGTAGTACCTATTACCTGTTTATTATCAAACCTTTGGGAGTTACTTCTATGTTTGCTTACTATTGCTATGCTATGCTAGTAGACGTGGATTGGGTGAGTGATATCCATGACAGATGTGAGATTTCTTTAATCAATGGTTTATCTAAGGTGGCAACTTAAATACACAGCTGGGTGGATTGAGGTACCTAGGTATTCCAGGATTGCTTGTTTTCTTTTGGACCACCACCCAGGCTCAAAGGGATCGTGAGATTATTCATGCTAGAAACTTCCGTGTGCAGCCACAAGCTATTATGGGCTCTAGCATAGTTGACTAAGTCGTGCAAACTCTTACAGTGGTAGACTAGCAGATGTAGGGGATGTAGGTGGTACGGTCCACCCGATCGTAAGGTGCTAGCGCTTTTGAAAGACTATGTCTCGGTTATCCGTTTCTCAAACACCATGCAGTGCGAGATATCCAACGCAGGAGATCGAGTCTTGTGGGGGAAAAGTGCGCAACCTCTACAGAGTGTATAAAACTAATCATGATTAGCCGTGTCCCGGTTATGGACATCTTGAGTATCTAGTACTTGGATTATCATGTGAATCTCAGCATGTTACTATAAAATTAAGTTTGACGGGTTTGTTTAATGATGTTTAATTGGGATTGAGAATGCTGTCAACCATTCTCAATGTTTAACAACCACCATGATAGTTAAATAAATTTATTCCTTTGCAGTAGGGAAAAATTGGCTTTTCGCAAAAACTGTAACCATAGAGCTTTCACCAGCCAAATATGCATATAGTATAGCTATTTCATTCCATTTACTCTCTATGTGTTACATTGCCAGCATATTCCATGTGCTGACCCGTTTTTCGGGCTGCAACGTTAATGTTGTAGACTTTTCAGACGATGACTCAGGAGTTTAGGTCGTGGTTCTATACTCAGTGATGTCGTTGGAGTTGATGGACTCACTTATCTTCCAAGCCTTCTGTTGTTATCGTTATTAGATGGCCTTAAGCCATATTTATTATAATAAGTTCTCTTTTGAGACACTCGATGTAATAAGTGTGTGATTGCTACTCTGTTATAAATCCTTCAAGTACTGTGTGGTGTCAGCATTACTGATCCAGGGATGACACCGGAGCACAGAGATTGGACCCTTTGAGGTCTGGTCGCTACATCATGGCCTCAAGCCATTTTGTGGAATCTGGGGTCATCATCGCTTCCTCATAGTTCGTAGGTTCGTCATGGTCAATTAACATGACCTCCAGAACAGGATTACCGTACCACTCTGGTGCGGATTTCACTCTGTTTGACCTACGAGGTTCGGTAGTAACTTGATCTGAAGTTACATGATCATCATCATTAGTTTCCTCACTAATTGGTGTAGGAGTCACAGAAACAGATTTTCTGTGATGATCTACTTTCAATAATGGAGCAGGTACAGTTACCTCATCAAGTTCTACTTTCCTCCCACTCACTTCTTTCGAGAGAAACTCCTTCTCTAGAAAGGATCCTTTCTCAGCAACGAATGTCTTGCCTTCGGATCTGTGATAGAAGGTGTACCCAAACTGTCTCCTCTGGGTATCCTATGAAAATACATTTCTCCAATTTGGGTTTGAACTTATCAGGATGGAAACTTTTTCTTATAAGCATCGCAACCCCAAATTTTAAGAAACGACAACTTTGGTTCTTGTCAACCACAGTTCATACGGTGTCATCTCAACGGAATTAGATGGTGCCCTTTTTAACGTGAATACAGCTGTCTCTAATGCATACCCCAAAACTATAGTGGTTAATCGGTAAGAAACATCATAGATTGCACTATATCCAATAATAGTACGGTAATGACGTTCGGACATACCATTATCTGTTGGTGTTCCAGGTGGCACGAATTTGTGAAACTATTCCACATTGTTTTAATTGAAGACCAAACTCGTAACTCAAATATTTTGTCTCTGTGATCAGATCGTAGAAACTTTATTTTCTTGTCACGATGATTTTCCACTTCACTCTGAAGTTTTTTGAACTTTTCAAATGTTTCAGACTTATGTTTCATCAAGTAGATATACCCATATCTGCTCAAATCATCGTGAAGATCAGAAAATAACGATAACCCGCCCGCGAGCCTCAACACTCATCGGACTGCATACATCGGTATGTATATTTCCAATAAGTTAGTTGCTCTCTACATTGTTCCTAAGAACGGAGTCTTAGTCATCTTGCCCATGAGCATGGTTCGCAACATCAAGTGATTCATAATCAAGTGATTCCAAAAAGCCCATCAGCATGGAGTTTCCTCATGCGCTTTACACCAATATGACCTAAACGGCAGTGCCACAAACAAGTTACACTATCATTATTAACTTCGCATCTTTTGGCTTCAATATTATGAATTATGTGTATCACTACGATCGAGATCCAACAAACCATTTTCATTGGGTGTATAACCATAGAATGTTTTATCATGTAAAACAAAATAACAATTATTCTCTAACTTAAATGAATAACCGTATTGCAATAAACATGATCAAATCAAATTCATGCTCAACGCAAACACCAAATAACACTTATTTAGGTTAACAATAATCCCAAAAGTATAGGGAGTGTGCGATGATGATCATATTCATTCTTGGAACTACTTCCAACACACATCGTTACTTCACGCTTAACTAGTCTCTGTTCATTCTGCAACTCCCGTTTCTAGTTACTACTCTTAGCAACTGAACTAGTATCAAATACCGAGGGGTTGCTATAAACACTAGTAAAGTACACATCCAATAACTGTATATGCAATATAACCTTTGTTCACTTTGCCATCCTTCTTATCCGCCAAATACTTGGGCAGTTCCGCTTCCAGTTGACTAGTCCCTTTGCAGTAAAAGCACTTAGTCTCAGGCTTAGGTCCAGACTTGGCTTCTTCACTTGAGCAGCAACTTGCTTGTCGTTTCTTCTTGAAGTTCCCCTTCTTCCCTTTGCCCTTTTCTTGAAACTAGTGGTCTTGTTAACCATCAACATTTTTGATTTCTTTTTCTTTTGATTTCTACCTTTGTCGTTTCAGCATCAACGAAGAGTTGGGAATCGTTTCCGTTATCCCTTGCATATTATAGTTCATCACGAAGTTCTAGCAACTTGGTGATAGTGACTAGAGAACTCTGTCAATCACTATTTTATCTGGAAGATTAACTCCCACTTGATTCAAGCGATTGTAGTAGTACCCAGGCAAACTGAGCACATGCTCACTGCTTGAGCTATTCTCCTCCATCTTTAGCTATAGAACTTGTTGGAGCTTCATATTCTCAACTCGGGTATTTGCTTGAAATATTAACTTCAACTCCTGGAACATATCATATGGTCCATGACGTTCAAAACGTCTTTGAAGTCCCGGTTCTAAGCCATAAAGCATGGTGCACTAAACTATCAAGTAGTCATCATACCGAGCTTTTGTCAAAACGTTCATAACGTCTGCATCTACTCCTGCAATAGTTCTGTCACCTAGCGATGCATTAAGGACATAATACTTCTGTGCAGCAATGAGGATAATCCTCAGATCACGGATCCAATCCGCATCGTTGCTACTAACATATTTCAACTTAGTTTTCTCTAGGAACATATCAAAAATAAAACAGGGGAGCTAAACGCGAGCTATTGATCTACAACATAGATATGCTAATACTATCAGGACTAAGTTCATGATAAATTAAAGTTCAATTAATCATAGTACTTAAGAACTCCCACTTAGATAGACATCCCTCTAATCATCTAAGTGATCACGTGATCCAAATCAACTAAACCATAACCGATCGTCACGTGAAATGGAGTAGTTTTTAATGGTGAACATCACTATGTTGATCATATCTACTATATGATTCACGCTCGACCTTTCGGCCTCAGTGTTCCGAGGCCATATCTGCATATGCTAGGCTCGTCAAGTTTAACCTGAGTATTCTGCATGTGCAAAACTGGCTTGCACCCGTTGTAGATGGACGTAGAGCTTATCACACCCGATCATCACGTGGTGTCTGGGCACGACGAACTTTGGCAACGGTGCATACTCAAGGAGAACACTTTTATCTTGAAATTTAGTGAGAGATCATCTTATAATGCTACCGTCAATCAAAGCAAAATAAGATGCATAAAAGATAAACATCACATGCAATCAATATAAGTGATATGATATGGCCATCATCATCTTGTGCTTGTGATCTCCATCTCCGAAGCACCATCATGATCACCATCGTCACCGGCGCGACACCTTGATCTCCATCGTAGCATCATTGTCATCTCGCCAACTATTGCTTCTACGACTATCGCTACCGCTTAGTGATAAAGTAAAGCAATTACAGGGCGATTGCATTGCATACAATAAAGCGACAACTATATGGCTCCTGCCAGTTGCCGATAACTCGGTTACAAAACATGATCATCTCATATAATAAAATATAGCATCATGTCTTGACCATATCACATCACAATATGCCCTGCAAAAACAAGTTAGACGTCCTCTACTTTGTTGTTGCAAGTTTTACGTGGCTGCTACGGGCTGAGCAAGAATTGTTCTTACCTACGCATCAAAACCACAACGATAGTTTGTCAAGTTAGTGTTGTTTTAACCTTCTCAAGGACCGGGCATAGCCACACTCGATTCAACTAAAGTTGGAGAAACTGGCACCCGCCAGCCACCTGTGTGCAAAGCACGTCGGTAGAACCAGTCTCGCGTAAGCGTACGCGTAATGTCGGTCCAGGCCGCTTCATCCAACAATACCGCCGAACCAAAATATGACATGTTGGTAAGCAGTATGACTTGTATCGCCCACAACTCACTTGTGTTCTACTCGTGCATATAACATCAACGCATAAAACCAGGTTCTGATACCACTGTTGGGGAACATAGTAATTTCAAAAAAAATCCTACGCACATGCAAGATCATGGTGATGCATAACAACGAGAGGCGAGAGTGTGTCCATGTACCCTCGTAGACCGAAAGCGGAAGCGTTAGCATAACACGGTTGATGTAGTCGTACATCTTCATGATCCGACCGATCAAGTACCGAGCGCACGGCACCTCCGAGTTCTGCACACGTTCAACTCGATGATGTCCCTCGAACTCTGATCCAGCTGAGCTTTGAGGGACAATTCCGTCAGCATGACGGTGTGGTGACAATGATGATGTTCTACCGACGCAGGGCTTCGCCTAAGCACCACTACGATATGACCGAGTTAGATTATGGTGGAGGGGGGCGCCGCACACGGCTAAGAGATCCAAGGGATCAATTGTTGTGTCTCTAGGGGGTGCCTCCCTCCCGGTATATAAAGGAGTAGAGGAGGGGGAGGGGGCCGGCCACCCTTAGCGCACCCCATGAGGAGTCCTACTCTTACCGGAGTAGGACTCCTCCCTTCCATGTTGGAGTAGGAGAGGAGAGGGAACGAGAAAGAGGAAGAAAGGAAAGGGGGCGCCACCCCCCTTCCTTGTCCAATTCGGACTTGGGAGGGGAGGGGTGCGTGGCTGCCCCTTGGCCGCCTCTCTTCCACCAATTGGGCCCATGAGGCCCAATAACCTCCCGGGGGTTCCGGTAACCCCCCGGTACTCCGGTATATATCCGATAACCCCCGGAACCATTTCGGTCTCCGAATATAGTCGTCCAATATATCAATATTCATGTCTCGACCATTTCGAGACTCCTCGTCATGTCCGTGATCACATCCGGGACTCCGAACTACCTTCGGTACATCAAAACACATAAACTCATAATATAACTGTCATCGAACTTTAAGCGTGCGGACCCTACGGGTTCGAGAACTATGTAGACATGACCGAGACATGTCTCCGGTCAATAACCAATAGCGGAACCTGGATGCTCATATTGGCTCCTACATATTCTATGAAAATCTTTATTGGTCAAACCGCATAACAACATACGTTGTTCCCTTTGTCATCAGTATGTTACTTGCCCGAGATTCGATCGTCGGTATCTCAATACCTAGTTCAATCTCGTTACCGGCAAGTCTCTTTACTCGTTCCGTAATACATCATCCCGCAACTAACTCATTAGTTTCAATGCTTGCAATGCTTGCAAGGCTTAAGTGATGTGTATTACCAAGTGGGCCCAGAGATACCTCTCCGACAATCGGAGTGACAAATCCTAATCTCGAAATACGCCAACCCAACAAGTACCTTCAGAGACACCTGTAGAGCACCTTTATAATCACCCGGTTACGTTGTGACGTTTGGTAGCACACAAAGTGTTCCTCCGGTAAACGGGAGTTGCATAATCTGATAGTCATTGGAACATGTATAAGTCATGAAGAAAGCAATAGCAACAAACTAAACAATCAAGTGCTAAGCTAACGGAATGGGTCAAGTCAATCACATCATTCTCCTAATTATGTGATCCCGTTAATCAAATGACAACTCATGTCTATGGTTAGGAAACTTAACCATCTTTGATTAATGAGCTAGTCAAGTAGAGGCATATTAGTGACACTATGTTTGTCTATGTATTCACACATGTATTATGTTTCCGGTTAATACAATTCTAGCATGAATAATAAACATTTATCATGAAATAAGGAAATAAATAATAACTTTATTATTGCCTCTAGGGCATATTTCCTTCAGTCGCTCCCCCGCTAGTCCAGCTCCAGGCAATCCGCGCCCGAGAAATATTAGAGGGGCGGCTGGCTGAGGCTCACGTTCGCATGACTGGCCCGGTGGACTCCACACCTCGGGGACGGGTTCCCCCTTCGACTGAGGTTGCAGAGGTCCATGACCGCACCCGCTCCCGCGTCGCCGCCCTCCGTGGTCAAAGCGCCTCCCATGTCCTGGGGTCAAGCAGCCCCCTGATGGCTCCTTGATGCCGACACTGTTTTGGAACATCCGCGGCTTTTGCCAAGATGGCTGCCGCCGCCATCTAATAGAGTATATATGTGACGAGCACATTGACATCGTAGCCATCCAAGAAACCATGCGCATAGAGTTTTCCTTGTCGGAGCTCGAGCGCTTGAGCACCCACCTGTTCACCTAGCATTGGCTCCCTTCTAGTGGGATCGCCGGGCACTCGGGTGGCATCCTTCTAGGTGTGAAGGACGCCACTTTCTAAGTAGGTAGCATCGACCGGGGCGAGTTCTTTGTCGGCATGGAACTCTTTGAGAGGGTGATCAACTTCAAGTGGGAGATCATAATAGTTATGACCACGGACAATTAGCATCCTTCCTCGACGAGCTTGCGATGAAGGTATCCGCGGTCCAACTCCCAGTTGTGGTAGGTGGGGACTTCAACATCCTCCGCTTCGCGGAGGATAAGAGCAACGACCTGATCAACCTCCCTAGGATGTAGATGTTCAATGATTGCATTGCCAGGCTAGGCCTCAGGGAGCTAGATAGAGTGGGTGCCCGGTTCACTTGGACCAACCGACGGGCCAATCCAACCCGCTTCGTCCTTGAACGGGTCCTGGTCTCGCCGGATTGGGAGCTTCGGTGCCCCTTGGCCTCCCTTCGGGCCATCACCCTTATTGGCTCGGACCATGTCCCCCTCCTTCTCTCCTCAGAGAATGAGCGTCCTCCCCTTCTCCTAGATTCCGCTTGGAAACATTCTGGCTCAACCAGAATGGGTTCGTTGAAGCTGTTCGCGACCGGTAGATGGAGGCCCGCCTCTCCCCCCACTGGTCTCTCTCGGCTGTCGATGAGTGGCACTTTTGCGCCAAGCACTCTAGACAGTTCACGAAGGGGTGGGGCGGGAACCTTGGTCATGACTTACAGGGACGCAAGAAGACCATTGTCGACTCCATTCAGGCCTTGGAACTATCGGCGAACACGGCTGGTCTTTCCCTTGACGAGTGGCTGCTGCGTTATGATCTGGAGGACCAACTCACGGTCATTTACACTTATGAGGAGGCGTATTGGCGGCTCCGCGGGACCAAAAGTGGGTACTCAAGGGAGACGTCAATACGGCTTACTTCTAGGCCATCGCTAATGGTCGTAGATGGGTAACACTATCCCCTTGCTTTGGGATGGGGAGGCCCTTCTTTAGAGCCCGACCGAGATTCGGGCGCATGTAGATGGGTTCTACAAAGCTCTCTTCTCTTCCTCCCCTCGGGGAGGTCTAGCGCTCGCTACGGATTTCTGGATGGGCCCCCAGTGCATCTCTATCGCAGAAAATGCTGCCCTCACGGCCCCATTCTTGGAGGAGGAGGTTTGAACTGCCATTAGCAGCATGAATCCGACCTACGCGTCGGGTCCGGATGGCGTACCAGTGAAATTCTTCCAGGTCTTCTGGCCCACCATCAAGTGAGAGGTGATGGCCCTCTTTCAGGAATTTTACATCGGCTCCATCGACCTCTACCGCCTCAACTTTGGGATCATCTCCCTGATCCCCAAGGTTCCCGGCGCCTCAGACATCCGCCAGTTCCGGCCGATCACGGTGATCAATGTGATCTTCTGCATCCTGGCAAAGGGGTTCACCATTAGGTTAGCTCCTTTGGCCAACCGCATTACACATCCTGACCAGCCAACCTTCATCCAAGGGCAATATATCTTGGATGGGGTCCTAGTCTTTCACGAGGTCCTCCATGAGGTCCATGCCAAACACCTGAAGGCCATCTTCCTGAAGCTCGACTTCCACAAGGCATACGACACGGTCAGTTGGCCCTTCCTTCAGGAAGTTTTGCTCCGTAAGGGGTTTGATGACCAATGGGTCACCCGGGTAATGCATCTGGTCTCATTCGAGCAGACTGTGGTCAACATTAACGGCGAGATCAGCCCCTACTTCCCCACGCTTTGTGGGGTCCTTCAGGGAGATCCTTTCTCCCCGTTCCTCTTCAACATGGTGGTTGATGCTTTGGCTACTATCCTTGACAAGGCAAAGGCCGCATGGCACATTCAAGGCATGGTGCCTCACTTGTTGGGGAGACATGGAGTGTCCCTTCTCCAGTACGCCGACAACACAATCATTATGGTTGAGGGATCTATGGCCGACAACACAAATGTCAAATTCCTCCTCCTTTGCTTTCAGGAGATGTCGGGCATGATGATTAACTTCGATAAGAGCGAAGTGATGGTGATGGGGTGTTCCTTTGCTGAGAGCCATAGTATAGCCAACCGGCTCAACTGTTAGCTTGGTTCCTTTCCCATGTACTACCTGAGAATCCCCATTAGTGATGCGCAGCTGTCCATTGCGGACCTGAGGCCTTTGGTTCTTAAGCTCCATCGTCAGATCGAGCCTTGGTAGGGTCGTTGGTTGTCTAAGGTGGCATGGGTGATCCTCATTAACTCATCACTCTCCAACCTCCTCCTGTTCATCATGAGTTTCTATAGCCTACCCGAGATCCTCCACCATGAGATCAGCATGGTCCAGGCTTGTTTTTTCTAGGCCGGCGGGGGGATAAGCAGATACCACATGGTGTGTTGGACTGAGATCTGTAAGCCTTGGGACCAGGGTGGGCTAGGCATCATGTCATCGAAACAGATGAACATTGCCCTCCCGACTTGGTGGCTCTAGCGGATCGCTAATGGCGAAGGTGGCCTGTGGCTTCACATTATCCAGAATAAGTATCTCCGTGGCCAGCCGCTTGCTTTCTGCCAACGATCCAAAGGCTCCCAGTTCTGGCAGTCCATCATCCAGTTGCTTCTGATCCTCTGCATCGGATCCTCCATCTTCGTGGGAATGGGCTCAGACACTCTCTTCTGGTTCGATAGGTGGGCTGGCGATGCCCCCTTCACGGCTCACTTCCCAGACCTGTTCTCCATCGTGGTAGGCCCTCGGGTCTCCGTGGAGGCAGCTCTTCTTGATTTATGGTGCCTCGCGTTCCGTCAACCTTTTGGGCCTCCGGAATTTCTAGCCTGGCAAGAGCTCCTGGCCGCCGTTGCTCTCCATGAGCCGGACCTCGACTCGCCATAGGACCGCTTATCCTAGCACCTAGAGCCTTCGGGCAGATTCTCCATAAAGTCTCTATACCAGGTGAAAGATCATGGATGTCGCCTAGAGGGGGGTGAATAGGTGTTTTAAAATAATTACGGTTTAAGACTAGAACAAATGCGGAATAAACCTAGCGGTTAATTCGTCAAGCACAAAACCTACAACAACTAGGCTCACCTATGTGCACCAACAACCTATGCTAAGAAAGATAAACTACTAGGTGATAGCAAGATATATGACAAGAAACAATATGGCTATCACAAAGTAAAGTGCATAAGTAAAGAGCTCGGGTAAGAGATAACCGAGGCACGCGGAGACGACGATGTATCCCTAAGTTCACACCCTTGCGGATGCTAATCTCCGTTTGGAGTGGTGTGGAGGCACAATGCTCCCCAAGAAGACACTAGGGCCACCGTAATCTCCTCACGCCGTCGCACAATGCAAGATGACGTGATTCCACTAAGGGACCCTTGAGGGCGGTCACCGAACCCCTACAAATGCCAACCCTTGGGGGCGGTCACCAAACACGTACACTTTGGCAACCCTTGGGGGCGGTCACTGGTACCCATCAAATTGCTCGGGGCGATCTCCACAGCCTAATTGGAGACCCCGACGCTTGCCCGGAGCTTTACACCACAATGATTGAGCTCCGAACACCACCAACCGTCTAGGGTGCCCAAGCACCCAAGAGGAACAAGCTCAAGGGTACCAAGCACCCAAGAGTAATAAGCTTCTCAACTTGTAACTTCCACGTATCATCGTGGAGAACTCAAATCAATGGACCAAATGCAATGGCAAGGGCACACGGAGTGCCCAAGTCCTTATCTCTCAAATCCCACCGAAGCAACTAATGCCAGGAAGGAAAATGAGAGGAAGAACAAGAAGGAGAACACCAAGAACTCCAAGATCTAGATCCAAGGGGTTCCCCTCACATAGAGAAGAAAGTGATTGGTGGAAATGTGGATCTAGATCTCCCCTCTCTTTTCCCTCAAAAACTAGCAAGAATCCATGGAGGGATTGAGAGATAGCAAGCTCGAAGACGGTCAACAATGGGGGAAGAACACGAGCTCAAGAGATAAGGTTGCATGGGGAAGAAGACCTCCTTTTATAGGAGCTCCCGAATCCAACCGTTATGTGCTCAGTCCGTGCACGAGCAGTACTACCGCTCAGGAGAGCGGTACTACCACCCGGGCGGTAGAACATGGAGAGCGGAGCAAAACAGAGGGCGAGGCAGAGCCGTATGAGCGGCACTACCACTGGAGCCAGCGGTACTACCGTTGGCCGCAGCGGTACTGCCGCTTGGCCCAGTGGTACTGCCGCTGGGACCACGCACAGCGCCTACCACGAGCATAGGGAGAAGGAACAGGGAGGAGGGCCATTGAGCGGCACTAGGGGCGGTGGTAGCCGCGGTACTACCGTACATGAGCGGTACTACCACTCCTATTGCCGCTCCTACTGTCGTTGAACCCGACACGAGAAAACCACGTCTCGAGTCGAGGCGGTACCAGTGCGGAACTGGAGCCGTGCTACCGCTTATGGCCATGGGCGATACTACCGCTGTGGGACAGCAGTACTACCACTTGTGGCGATACGTGTACTGCCGCTCCGGCCCAGCGGGACTATCGATGGCACCATCCCAATGCCACTTCCACGAAAACAAGTATACTCCAAGGAAAACCAGAACTGCCAAAACTTCTGCAAATGAGCTCCGAATTGAGCAAACTCAAGCTTGTTGGATACAAGACGACGAGTAGCATCAAAACAGCGACAGGGGAGGTATGCCTAACAAATGGAGGAGTGAAACCTCCAACAGAGAAGAACGGGCATAACCTCCAACATCGAAAACATCATAGAAGGTGCAAGTGAACTCCATTTTCGATGAACTCGAGCTTGTCACCAAGATGTCTATAAGCTCCAAAACTCACAAAGAGAACCAAACAAGAACCAAGAAATATGATGCAAGGATGCAATGGTTTGAGCTCTCTACGAACGATACGATCAAGATACTCATCGAGAGCCCCCCTTGATAGTATGGCAATCGATCCTATAACCCGGTCTCCCAACTACCACCATGAGACCGGAAAAATAGAAAACCTATCAAGGGCAAACCTTTGACTTGCACATGGTCCACTTGAGCTAGATGATGACGATCTTGACTCCCTCAAGTTGAACCACCTTTCTTGATTGCGTTGGCTCGATAAAGACTAGTTGATTGCTCCCCATACTCCACCATGGGTGAGCCACTCTTCCGCACATCTTCATAAATCCATTGTTACCACAATAGACGACAAGCTTCAAGCATTTGATCTCTTCATGATGCTCCACTTGAACTTGCACGCTGCAACCTAACCCCATAAAGA
The DNA here is from genome assembly GCF_018294505.1 of Triticum aestivum. NCBI lineage: Eukaryota > Viridiplantae > Streptophyta > Magnoliopsida > Poales > Poaceae > Triticum > Triticum aestivum. The sequence continues at coordinate 601,244,458 of NC_057800.1, forward strand.
ACTCTCACGAAGACCATGGGTTAGTACACAAAGCATAATTGACAATGCTTACCATACCATGGGATCACTTGATCCCTCTCGGTACATCTTCTACGCTTTGTGGGTTGATCAACTTGATTCACTATTTGGCTTAGTCTTGATCAACCTCTCACAAGACCAATCTTTAGGTAATTCCTTGAATAGCACCTTGGTCGACACAAACTCTCCTTGAAACCAACACATGTACTCCAAGAAAAGCCTATGGACAAAACCTTCAAAAATAACTCAAGGCAACCATTAGTCCATAGAGATTGTCCTTAATTACCGAAACCAAACATGGGGGCACCGCATGTTCTTTCACCAGGCCATCACGGCCACACCCGGACTGGCGCCCCTAGAACAGATTTGGTCGACCAGGCTCCCCTGAAGATCAAAATCTTCTTATGGCAATGGATCCGCAGGCGCGTCCCCTCCGGTGTTGAGGTGTTAAAACGTAAAGGCCAGGTACAGTGATGGGACTTGCCCTTTGTGTGGGGTTGAAGAAGACTCGAATCATATTTTCTTCTTGTGCGTTTCCGCCCAGTTTCTCTGGAGCTGCCTGTGGGACGTGATTGGTGGCCTTTGGTGCAACACCAACTTCCCCGACCTCTTCGCCGAGGTCCAGGCCTTTCCCACTTCAGTCCATCACATTAGGTGGCTGACCATTGGGGTGCTTGCATGGACTCTTCGGACGGTTCGGAATAAGCTTGTGATCCAGCGTATTCCTCTTCGACATGCTACTGACGCGGTGTTCAAAATGCATGGCTACTTGCAGCTTTGGCGGCCTCTTATAACCGCCTCCAGGACTGGGATGCCATCAACATCATCATTGCCGACCTTCGTGTGATGGCTCTACACTTGGCGCCGCCGCTCCCTCCGCCACCACCTGAGCCAGGCTGTAATGCCCTCGATGCGGCTATATCTCCCACGTGTCGAAGCACGACTTAGAGGCATAACCGCATTGAAACCAATGTCGCAAGTGAGGTAATCTTCACAAACAACCCATGTAATACAATAAAGTGAAAGGTACATAGTTGGCTTACACTCGCCACATCACACAAATACATAATTAAGTCATTACATTCATCCAATACACTCAAGGTCCGACTACGGAACCAAAATAAAGATCAACCCCCAAATGCGCCAAAGTCCCCGATCGCCCCAACTAGGCACCACTACTGATCATCTAGGAAAGACACGTAGTATTGTCATGAGTCCTCATCGAACAGCCACTTGAGCTCAGTTGAATCACCTGGAGCGGTATCATCGGTCCCTGCATCTGGTTTTGGAAGGAATCTGTGAGTCACGGGGACTCAGCAATCTCACACCCTCGCGATCAAGACTATTTAAGCTTATAGGAAGGGTAAAGGTATGATGTGGACTGCAGCAAGCGACTAGCATATATGGTGGCTAACATACGCAAATGAGAGCGAGAAGAGAAGGCAAAAGCACGGTCGAACAACTATGATCAAGAAGTGATCCTAGAACAACCTATGTCAAGCATTACTCAAACACCGTGTTCGCTTCCCGGACTCCGCCGGGAAGAGACCATCACGGTTACACACGCGGTTGGTGCATTCTAATTAAGTTAAGTTTCAGGTTATCTACAACCGGACATTAACAAATTCCCATCTGCCCATAACCGCGGGCATGGCTTTCGAAAGATCAAATCCCTGCAGGGGTGTCCCAACTTAGCCCATCACAAGCTCTCATGGTCAACGAAGGATATTCCTTCTCCCAAGACAATCCGATCAGACTCGGCATCCGGTTACAAGACATCTCGACAATGGTAAAACAAGTCCAGCAAGACCACCCGTTGTGCCGAAAAATCCCGATAGGAGCTGCACATATCTCATTCTCAGGGCACACCGGATAAGCTAAGTGTACGAAAGCCAACGTAACCCAAGTTTCCAAGGGACGGCCCCGCACAGTGCTCTGGGTTGGACCAACACTTAGAGAAGCACTGGCCCGAGGGTTTAAAATAAAGATGACCCTTAATTCCGCGAAACCCAAGGGAAAAAAGGCTAGGTGGCGAATGGTAAAACCAAGGTTGGGCCTTGCTGGAGGAGTTTTATTCAAGGCGAACTATCAAGGGGTTCCCATTATAACCCAACCGTGTAAGGAACGCAAAATCTGGGAACATAACACCGATATGACAAAAACTAGGGCGGCAAGAGTGAAACAAAACACCAGGCATAAGGCCGAGCCTTCCACCCTGTACCAAGTATATAGGTGCATTAAGATAGACAAGATAATATAGTGATATCCCAATAATAAACATGTTCCAACAAGGAACAAACTCCAATCTTCACCTGCAACTAGCAACGCTATAAGAGGGGCTGAGCAAAGCGGTAACATAGCCAAACAACGGTTTGCTAGGACAAGGTGGGTTAGAGGTTTGACATGGCAATGTGGGAGGCATGATAATCAAGTGGTAGGTATCGTAGCATAGGCATAGCAAAAGAGCGAGCATCTAGCAAGCAAAGATAGAAGTGATTTCGAGGGTATGGTCATCTTGCCTGCAAAGTTCTCTGAGTTGTCTTGATCCATGTAAGCGTACTCAACGGACTCCTCGATCACGTACTCGTCTCTCGGCTCTACCCAATCAAGAACAACAAGCAAAAGGAACACAATCAACCACGTGCAATGCTCAAGCAACATGATGCAAACATGGTATGATATGCGGGATGCGATATGTGATGCATATGCATGATTTGGAAAGGAAAGATTGAACCTGGCCTCAACTTGGAAAACCAAGAGTTCCACTGGAAAGGTGATTTGATTTCGGTCGAAATAGATATAAAGATCACCGGAATCGAATGCACGGTTTGGAAATGGCAAGCAAAACAAATATGGCACCGGTCTGTGATTAACAGCACGAGACCATCTAAATGCATCAAGATAAATAAGCTACTTCACTCAAACATGGCGACAAAATACATGGCAGGGATCCACTCATGATGCTTGACAAAATATGAACAATGAGCTACGGCTAATTCACTCAATGGCAGGTTCAAACAAGCATGGCAAAAGTGCAAAAGATAACAGGTTTCAGACTTAGTGAAATTAACACCAAGTCAGGAATTTAACATTAGGAAGCAATGTTTATAGCATGAAAACTACATTCTACAGGAACATATCATGGCAAAGCAAGGCATGGTATGAAGCTAATCAAAGCATACAACAAAAGTCCCTTACTGACCATGAGCCAAAAGGGATCAGAAAATACAACTGCAAGCATGTGAACATAACGAGTAGGCGTGTTACGAGCTCGATGCACTCACTACGAGGCATTGCATGACAAACTAAGCATACACCCAGCAAGTAGACATAACATAGAAGCTAGACATGGCAAGAACAACAACATAGCATGCACGGATCAACAACAACAAGCTTGGCAAAATTGCTAAACATGTTAACAATCTGCCAAGAACATTTTATAGCAAAAGTAGAGCTCGATTGACTCAAGCTAGGGTGCTCCATAAATGCAAACAAATACATGGATGTATAGAGCACCACAATATCCACAAAACATCCTTACTGATCATGCTCAAAAGATGCACGGATCACTAGGAATCAACATGAACATATGGCATAAAAATAAGGATAGGGCAATGACTTAGAATATTTCTAAGTCCCTGAAATCAGCAACACTAAGTAAACTACTTTGCATGCTTGTGCTAGTCACCACAAAGATCACAAAAATACATGGCATACACCCGTGTAAAGATGGCATGGCATACTTCAAAACATATGTAGAGCTCGGGATTATAGCATGCACACATTGATCATGGCAAAAATGACAAAAGTGCATTTGCTGAAACAGATCTGAAACTAACATCACATAGCCCTCTTCCAACAGTATTTCGGGCATCAAGATGAGCTCAAATGAAAATGATGCAATGAGATGAAACGATGTACTCTTCGAGACGAACATTTTGATATGCTACACGCACGAATCGGAGCCACGATGATGAAGTTATGATGCGTCAAAGTATGCAAAAAGTTAGGGTGTCGGGGAGAAAAACTCAACTCCTCGTTCAGATCCAGATCCGGTGGTACTGTAGTAGTGCACGGCGCCCTAGGTTCGCCGGTCGGAGTAGAGGTCGTCGGAGGAAGAAGAGGAGGCCGAGGCAGCGGGTCCCCGGCGAGGCGGCGGATGGCGGGGCGCGCGGCGCTCGAGGAAAACGGCGAGGCGGCGGACATCGAGGGTGCTTGCCGCGGCGGAGCTTTTGCTCCGGTGGCCGGACCTTGCGGCAGCGGCGATCCGGCAAGAGCAGGCGGGGAGGCGGCGCATCGATCCCGCGGGCGGCGGGGCGCCCAGGCGGCGGGGAGGAGGCGCGATGGGCTCCGGGGGCCCGCCCTGGGCTCGGCGGGCCTCAGCGGCGGGGGAGCAGGACAGGGACAAGTGGCGGCTCGGGATTGGTCAGCGGCGGCGGCGTGACATGTCCGGCTAGGCTCTGGACATGTTCGGTGACTGCAGAGGAGCGGATCTAGGGTTTAGGGGTGTTTTGACCCGGAATTTCGGGGAGGAGATCTATTTATAGAGGTAGAGGGAGCTAGGAAGCTCCAAATGAGGTGCGGTTTGCGGCCACGCGATCGTGATCGAACGGCCTAGGTGATGGAGGGGTCTTAGGTGGATTTTGGGCCACTTTGGAGGGGTGTTGGGCTGCAACTCACACGAGGCCTTTTCGGTCCCTCGGTTAACCATTGGAGTATCAAACGAAGTCCAAATGGCACGAAACTTAACAGGTGGTCTATCGGTAGTAAACCAAGGCCGCATGGCAAGTCTCGGTCCGATCCAAAAACGTTTAACACCCGCACACGAAAAGAGGTAGAAAGGGACACCGGAGGACATAGGAGCGCCGGAATGCAAAACGGACAACGGGGAAAATGCTCAGTTGCATGAGACGAACACGTATGCAAATGCGATGCACATGATGACATGATATGAGATGCATGACAAAGACAAAACAACATGAAGGCAAAAACCCGACAACGAGGAAATAGAATAACTTAGTGCCGGAAACGGCAAGAGTTGTAGTACAATTAAGGTAGTTACATCCGGGGTGTTACAACACTCCACCACTACAAAAGGATCTCGTCCCGAGATCTAGGATTAGAAAAACTCCGGGTACTCAGAACAGAGGTGATCCTCGCGTTCCCAGGTGGCTTCATGGTCGGAATGATGTGACCACTTGACTTTCAGGAATTTGGTAGACTTGTTGCGAGTCTTGCGCTCAGTTTCTTCAAGAATAGCAACTGGGTGCTCACGATAAGACAGGTCTTCTTGGAGATCAATGTCTTCAAAGTTGACGGTGCGGTCAGGAGTCTTGAAGCACTTGCGGAGTTGAGACACGTGAAACACATCGTGCACGTTTGCAAAGTTGGAGGGAAGCTCAAGTTGATAGGCGAGATCACCTCTTTTGCTGATGATCTTGAAAGGACCCACGTATCTCGGGGCAAGCTTCCCTTTGATACCGAAACGATGAGTACCTTCCATTGCAGAGACGTGGGGCAAGCTTCCCGGATGTAATTTACCTTATTTGTACTCCAACTCTTGCCGTTTCCGGCACTAAGTTATTCTATTTCCTTGTTGTCGGGTTTTTGTCTCCGTGTGTTTTGTCTTTGTCATGCATCTCATATCATGTCATCATGTGCATTGCATTTGCATACGTGTTCATCTCATGCATCCGAGCATTTTCCACGTTGTCCGTTTTGCATTCCGGCACTCCTATGTCCTCCGGTGTCCCTTTCTATCTCTTTTCGTGTGCGGGTTTTAAACGTTTTCGGATTGGAGCGAGACTTGCCATGCAGCCTTGGTTTACTACCGGTAGACCGCCTGTCAAGTTTCGTGACATTTGGACTTCGTTTGATACTCCAATGGTTAACCGAGGGACCGAAAAGGCCTTGTGTGTGTTGCATCCCAACACCCCTCCAAAGTAGCCCAAAACCCACCTAAACCCCTTCCATCACCTAGGCCGTTCGATCACGATCGCGTGGCCGCAAACCGCACCTCATTTGGAGCTTCCTAGCTCCCTCTACCTCTATATATAGACCCCCCCCCCATTTCTAAATCCCGGATCTCTTCTTCCAAACCCTAGAAATCCCCTCTCCAGCCGCCGGACATTTCGCCGATGCCGCCCTCGTCCAATAAGGACGCGCCATGTCGCCTAGGGGAGAGCCCCACTTCGCCGCCGCCACGCGGGCCCGCCAGGCCCGCACCAGGCCCCCGCGGCCCACCTGCTCCCCGCCGCCGCGGATCGGCGCCGCCCCATCTCCTCCTTCCGCGCCGGGGTAGCTCCGCCACCGGAGCCGCCCCGCTCTGGCAGCTCTTCTCCGGCGCCACCGCCCCTGCAACGCCGGCCACCGCCCTCGCCTGCGCCGCCCGAGGCACTCCGCCGAGCACCGCGCCTCCCCGGCCTCCCCGCGCTCTGATCCCCGCTGGTCGCCGTCGTCCTGCGACATCTCCGGCGAGCCCGAGGCGAACCTCGGTTCGCGTGCGTGCTACAGTGCCCCGCCAGATCTGGATCCAGTTTTTTCTCGAGGTTGACTTTTTCGTCCCTAACCCTAGCATTTTTGCATTCTTCCACATGCCATAACTTCCTCATCGTAGCTCTGATTCGTGCGTGTAGCATATCAAAATGTTTGTCTCGACGAGTACATCATTTCATCTCATTGCATAATTTTCATTTGAGCTCATCTTGACGCCCGAAATGCTGTTGGAAGAGGGCTATGTGAGGATAATTTCAGATCTGTTTCAACAAATGAACTTTTGTCATTTTTTCCATGATTAATGTGTGCATGCTATGATCCTGAGTTCTACATGTGTTTTGAAGAATGCCATGCCATCTTTACAGGGGTGTATGCCATGTATTTTTGTGATCTTTGTGGTGACTAGCACAAGCATGCAAAGTAGCTGACTCAATGATGCTGATTTCAGGGACTTAGAATTTCACCAAGTCCTTGTCCTGTTATTGTTTTTATGCCATATGTTTATGTTGTTTCCTAGTGATCCGTGCCTCTTTTGAGCATGATCAGTAAGGATGTTTTGTAGATAATGTTGTGCTCTATCCATCCATGTCTTTGTTTGCAATTATGGAGCATCCTAGCTTGAGTCAATCGAGCTCTACTTTTGCTATAAAATGTTCCTGGCAGATTGTTAACATGTTTTGCAATTTTGCCAAGCTTGTTGTTGTTGATCCGTGCATGCTATGATGTTGTTCTTGCCATGTCTAGCTTCTATGCCATGTCTACTTGTTGTGTGTATGCTTAGCTTGAAATGCAATGCCTCGTAGTGAGTGCATTGAGCTCGTAAACATGCCTACTCGTTAACTGTTTTGCATGCTCCAGTTTTTCACTAAGTCTGAATCTGTTTATGTTTTTGTTATGTTCACATGCTTGCAATTGTATTTTCTGATCCCTTTTGGTTCATGGCCACTAAGGAACTTTTGTTATATGCTTAGAGTAGCTTCATGCCATGCCCTGCTTTGCCATGATATGTTCCTGTAGCATGTAGTTTTCATGCTCTAAAGATTGCTTCCTGATGATAAATTCCTAATATGCTGTTAATTCCAGTAAGTCTGTAACCAGTAATCTTTTGCACTTTTGCCATGCTTATTTGAGCTTGCTATCGAGTGAATTAGTCGTAGATCCGTGTTCATCTTTTGTCAAGCATCATGAGTGGATCCCTGCCATGTATTTTGTTGCCATGTTTGAGTGCAGTAGCTTATTTATCTTGATGCATTCAGAAGGCTACTTGTTGTTTATCGCAGACTGGTGCCATATTCGTTTTGCTTGCCATTTCCAAACCGTGCATCCGATTCCGGTGATCTTTATATCGATTTCAACCGAAATCACCTCACCTTTCTAGTGGAACTCTTGGTTTTCCAAGTTGAGGCCAGGTTCAATCATTTCTTTCCAAATCATGCCGATGCATCACATATCGCATCCCGCATATCATACCATGTTTGCATCATGTTGTTTGAGCATTGCACGTGGTTGATTGTGTTCCTTTTTGTTTGTTGTTCTTGCTTTGGGTAGAGCCGGGAGACGAGTACGTGAACGAGGAGCCCGTTGAGTACGCTTTCGAGGATCAAGGCAACTCTGGGAACTTTGCAGGCAAGATGACCATACCCTTGAAATCACTTCTATCTTTGCTTGCTAGATGCTCGCTCTTTTTCTATGCCTATGCTACGATACCTACCACTTTCTTATCATGTCTCCCATATTTCCATGTCAAACCTCTAACCCACCATGTCCTAGCAAACCGTTGTTTGGCTATGTTACCGCTTTGCTCAGCCCCTCTTATAGCGTTGCTAGTTGCAGGTGAAGATTGGAGATTGTTCCTTTTTGGAACTTGTTTATTGTTGGGATATCATAATATAATCTTGTTTATCTTAAAGGGTGGAAGGCTCGGTCTTATGCCTGGTGTTTTGTTCCACTCTTGCCACCCTAGTTTCCGTCATATCGGTGTTATGTTCCTGGATTTTGCGTTCCTTACACGGTTGGGTTATAATGGGAACCCCTTGACAGTTCGCCTTGAATAAAACCCTCCAGCAATGCCCAACCTTGGTTTTACCATTTGCCACCTAGCCTCTTTTTCCCTTGGGTTTCCGGAGCCCAAGGGTCATCTTTATTAGTCCCCCCCCCGGGCCAGTGCTCCTCTGAGTGTTGGTCCGAAATGGGCAGCCTGCGGGGCCACCTCGGGGAAACTCGAGGGTTGGTTTTACTCGTAGCTTGACCTATCTGAGTGTGCCCTGAGAACGAGATATGTGCAGCTCCTATCAGGATTTGTCGGCACATTCGGGCGGTGTTGCTGGACTAGTTTTACCATTGTCGAGGATGTCTTGTAATCGGGATGCCGAGTCTGATCGGATTGTCTTGGGAGAAGGAATATCCTTCGTTGACCGTGACAGCTTGTCATGGGCTAAGTTGGGACTCCCCTGCAGGGATTTGAACTTTCGAAAGTCGTGCCCGCGGTTATGGGCAGATGGGAATTTGTTAATGTCCGGTTGTAGATAACCTGAAACTTAACTTAATTAAAATGCACCAACCGCGTGTGTAACCGTGATGGTCTCTTCTCGGCGGAGTCCGGGAAGTGAACACGGTGTTGGAGTAATGTTTGACGTAGGTTGTTCTTGATGGGTAACGTAGCAAAAATTCAAAATTTTCCTACGTGTCACCAAGATCTATCTATGGAGAAACCAGCAACGAGGGGAGGGAGAGTGCATCTACATACCCTTGTAGATCGCTAAGCGGAAGCGTTCAAGAGAACGGGGTTGAAGGAGTCGTACTCGTCGTGATCCAAATCACCGGAGATCCTAGTGCCGAACGGACGGCACCTCCGCGTTCAACACACATACAGCCCGGTGACGTCTCCCATGCCTTGATCCAGCAAGGAGAGAGGGAGAGGTTGAGGAAGACTCTGTCCAGCAGCAGCACAACGGCGTGGTGGTGGTGGAGGAGCGTGGTACTCCAGCAGGGCTTCGCCAAGCACTGCAAGAGACGAGGAGGGAGAGGGGTAGGGCTGCGCCAAGAAGGAGAGGAACTCGTGTGTCTTGGGCAGCCCAAACCTCAAGTATATATAGGGGGAGGGGAGGGGTTGCGCCCCCACCTAGGGTTCCCTCCCTAGGGGTGGCGGCAGCCCCCCAGATCCCATCTGGGTGGCGGCCACAAGGGGGAGAGGGGGAGGCGCACCTGGGGTGGGCCTTAGGGCCCATCTGCCCTAGGGTTTGCCCCCCTTCCCTCTTGGAGGCGCCTTGGGCCTTGGTGGGGGGGCGCACCAGCCCACCTGGGGCAGGTCCCCTCCCACACTTGGCCTCCGGGGCTGGTGGCCCCACTTGGTGGACCCTCGGACCCCTCCGGTGGTCCCGGTACACTACCGGTAAAACCCGAAACTTTTTCGGTGACCAAACCAGGACTTCCCATTTATAAATCTTTACCTCCGGACCATTCCGGAAGTCCTCATGACTTCCGGGATCTCATCCGGGAATCCGAAAAACATTCGGTAACCACGTATATCTATTCCTTATAACCCTAGCGTCATCGAACCTTAAGTGTGTAGACCCTACGGGTTCGGGAACCATGCAGACATGACCGAGACGTTCTCCGGTCAATAACCAACAGCGGGATCTGGATACCCATGTTGGTTCCTACATGTTCCACGATGATCTCATCGGATGAACCACGATGTCGAGGATTCGATTAATCCCGTATACAATTCCCTTTGTCTAGCGGTACGATACTTGCCTGAGATTCGATCGTCGGTATCCCAATACCTTGTTCAATCTCGTTACTGGCAAGTCTCTTTACTCGTTCCGTAACACATCATCCCGTGATCAACTCCTTGGTCACATTGTGCACATTATGATGATGTCCTACCGAGTGGGCCCAGAGATACCTCTCCGTTTACACGGAGTGACAAATCCCAGTCTCGATTCGTGCCAACCCAACAGACACTTTCGGAGATACCCGTAGTGCACCTTTATAGCCACCCAGTTACGTTCTGATGTTTGGCACACCCAAAGTATTCCTACGGTATCCGGGAGTTGCACAATCTCATGGTCTAAGGAAATGATACTTGACATTAGAAAAGCTTTAGCATGCGAACTACACGATCTTGTGCTATGCTTAGGATTGGGTCTTGTCCATCACATCATTCTCCTAATCATGTGATCCCGTCATCAACGACATCCAATGTCCATGGTCAGGAAACCGTAATCATCTATTGATCAACGAGCTAGTCAACTAGAGGCTTACTAGGGACATGGTGTTGTCTATGTATCCACACATGTATCTGAGTTTCCTATCAATACAATTCTAGCATGGATAATAAACGATTATCATGAACAAGGAAATATAATAATTATCAATTTATTATTGCCTCTAGGGCATATTTCCAACAGTCTCCCACTTGCACTAGAGTCAATAATCTAGTTCACATCGCCATGTGATTAACACTCATAGGTCACATCTCCATGTGACCAACATCCAAAGAGTTTACTAGTGTCACTAAACTAGTTCACATCATCATGTGATTAAGACTCAATGAGTTCTGGGTTTGATCATGTTTTGCTTGTGAGAGAGGTTTTAGTCAACGGGTCTGCAACATTCAGATCCGTATGTACTTCGCAAATCTCTAGGTCATATTATAAATGCTGCTTCCACGCTCCACTTGGAGCTTATTCCAGATGGTTGCTCCACTATATGTATTCGGTTTGCTACTCAGAGTCATTTGGATAGGTGTTAAAGCTTGCATCGATGTAACCCTTTACGCCGAACTCTTTATCACCTCCATAATCGAGAAACGCGTCCTTATTACTCCAAGGACAATTTTGACCGCTATCTGGTGATCCCATCCTGGATCACCTTTGTACCCTCTTGCCAGACATGTGGCAAGGCACACATCAGGTGCGGTACTCAGCATGGCATACCGTATAGAGCCTATGACAAAAGCATAGGGGACGACATTCGTCCTTTCTCTTTCTTCTGCCGTGGTCGAGCTTTAAGTCTTAACTTCATACCTTACAACTCAGGCAAGAACTCCTTCTTTGACTGATCCATCTTGAACACCTTCAAGATCATGTCAAGGTATGTGCTCATTTGTAAGTACCATTAAGCGTTTTGATCTATCCTTATAGATCTTGATGCTCAATGTTAAAGTAGCTTAATCCAGGCTTTCCATTGAAAAACACTTTTCAAATAACTCTGCATGCTTTCTAGAAATTCTACATCATTTCCGATCAACAACATGTTAACAACACATACTCATCGGAAATTCTATAGTGCTCCCACTCACTTCTTTGGAAATACAAGTTTCTCATAAACTTTGTATACACCCAAAATCTTTGATCATCTCATCAAAGCATACATTCCAACTCCGAGATGCTTACTCCAGCCCTTAGAAGGATTGCTGGAGCTTTGCATACTTATTAGCATCTTTCAGGATTGACAAAACCTTCCGGTTGTATCACATAAAACCTTTCCTCAAGAAAATTGTCGAGGAAACAATGTTTTGACATCCTGTCTGCAAGATTTCATAAATAATGCAGTAATCGCTAATATAATTCCAACAGACTCTTAGCATCGCTACGAGTGAGAAAGTCTCATCATAGTCAACTCCTTGAACTTGTCAAAAAAAAAATCTTAACGACAAGTTGAGCTTTCTTAATAGTGATACTTACCATCATTGTCCGTCTTCCTTTTAAAATCCATCTGTACTCAATAGCCTTACGACCATCGAGCCGTTCTGCCAAAGTCTACACTTTGTTTTCATACATGGATCCTCTCTCGGATTTTATGGACTCGAGCCATTTATCAGAATCCGGGCCCACCATCACTTCTCCATAGCTCGTAGGTTCATTGTTGTCTAGCAACATGACTTCCAAGACAGGATTACGTACCATTCTGAAGTAGTACTCATCCTTGTCATCCTACGAGGTTTGGGAGTGACTTGATCCGAAGTCTCATGATCAATATCATAAGCTTCCACTTCAATTGGTGTAGGTGCCACAGGAACAACTCTTTGTGCCCTGTTATACACTAGTTGAAGTGATGGTTCAATAACCTCATCGAGTCTCCACCATCCTCCCACTCAATTCCTTCGAGAGAAACTTTTTCTCGAGAAAGGACCCGATTCTAGAAACAATCCCTTATTGCTTTCGGATCTGAGACAGGAGGTATACCCAACTGTTTTGGGTGTCCTATGAAGATGCATTTATCCGCTTTGGGTTCGAGCTTATCAGCCTGAAACTTTTTCACATAAGCGTCGCAGCCCCAAACTTTTAAGAAATGACAGCTTAGGTTTCTCTAAACCATAGTTCATACGGTGTCATCTCATCGGAATTACGTGGTGCCCTATTTAAAGTAAATGTGGTTGTCTCTAATGCCTAACCCATAAACTATCATGGTAATTCGATAAGAGACATCATGGTATGCATCATATCCAATAGGGTGCAATTATGATGTTCGGACACACCATCACACTATGATGTTCCAGGCTGTATTAGTTGTGAAACAATTTCCACAATGTCTTAATTCTGTGCCAAACTCGTAATTCAGATATTCATCTCTATGATCATATCATAGATCTTTTATCCTCTTGTCACGACGATCTTTCAACTTCACCCTGAAATTACTTGAACCTTTCAATAATTCAGACTCATGATTCATCAAGTAAATATACTCAACATCTACTCAAATCATCTGTGAAGTAAGAACATAACGATATCCACTACATGCCTCAGCACTCATTGGACTGCACACATCAAAATGTATTACTTCCAACAAGTTGCTTTCTAGTTCCATTTTACTGAAAACGAGGCTTTCAGTCATCTTGCCCAGGTGGTATGATTTGCATGTCTCAAGTGATTCAAAATCAAGTGAGTCCAAACGGTCCATTTGCATGGAGTTTCTTCATGCATATACACCAATAGACATGGTTCGCATGTCTCAAACTTTTCAAAAACGAGTGAGCCCAAAGATCCATCAACATGGAGCTTCTTCATGCGTTTTATACCGATATGACTCACGTGGTAGTGCCACAAGTAGGTGGTACTATCATTACTATCTTATATCTTTTCGCATGAACATGTGTATCACTATGATCGAGATTCAATAAACCATTCATTTTAGGTGCAAGACCATTGAAGGTATTATTCAAATAAACAGAGTAACCATTATTCTCCTTAAATGAATAACCGTATTGCGATAGACATAATCCAATCATGTCTATGCTCAACGCAAACACCAATCTTGATGGTAGAGGGAGCGTACGATATTTGATCAACCTTGGAAATACTTCCAACACATATCGTCATCTCACCTTTTAGCTAGTCTCCGTTTATTCCGTAGCTTTTATTTCGAGTTACTAACACTTAGTAACCGAACCGGTATCTAATACCCTGGTGCTACTAGGAGTACTAGTAAAGTACACATTAACACAATGTATATCCAATATACTTCTACCGACCTTGCCGGCCTTCTCATCTACCAAGTATCTAGGGTAATTCTGCTCCAGTGGTTGTTCCCCTTATTACAGAAGCACTTAGTCTCGGGTTTGGGTTCAACTTTGGGTTTCTTCACTAGAGCAGCAGCTGATTTGCCGTTTCATGAAGTATCCCTTCTTGCCCTTGCCCTTCTTGAAACTAGTGGTTTCACCAACCATCAACAATTGATGCTCCTTCTTGATTTCTACTTTTGTGGTGTCAAACATCGCGAATATCTCAAGGATCATCATATATGTCCCCGATACATTATAGTTCATCACGGAGCTCTAGCAGCTTGGTGATAATGACTTCGGAGAAACATCACTATCTCATCTGGAAGATCAACTCCCACTCGATTCAAATGATTGTTGTACTCAGACAATCTGAGCACAAGCTCAACAATTGTGCTTTTCTCCTTAGTTTGCAGGCTAAGAAAATCATCGGAGGTCTCATACCTCTTGACGTGGGCACGAGCCTGAAATCCCAATTTCAGCCCTCGAAACATCTCATATGTTTTGCGACGTTTCAAAACGTCTTTGGTGCCTCAACTCTAAACCGTTTAACTGAACTATCACGTAGTTATCAAAATGTGTATGTCAGATGTTCGCAACATCCACAGACGACGTTCGAGGTTCAGCACACTGAGCGGTGCATTAAGGACATAAGCCTTCTATGAAGCAATGAGGACAATCCTCAGTTTACGGACCTAGTTCGCATAATTGCTACTATCATCTTTCAACTAAATTTTCTCTAGGAACATATCTAAACAGTAGAACTAAAGCGCGAGCTATGACATAATTTGCGAAGACCTTTTGACTATGTTCAAGATAATTAAGTTCATCTTATGAACTCCCACTCAGATAGACATCCCTCTAGTCATCTAAGTGATTACATGATCCGAGTCAACTAGGCCGTGTCCGATCATCACGTGAGACGGACTAGTCATCATCGGTGAACATCTTCATGTTGATCGTATCTACCATACGACTCATGCTCGACCTTTCGGTCTCTTGTGTTTCGAGGCCATGTCTGTGCATGCTAGGCTCGTCAAGTCAACCTAAGTGTTTCGCGTGTGTAAATCTGTCTTACACTCGTTGTATGTGAACGTTAGAATCTATCACACCCGATCATCACGTGATGCTTCGAAACAACGAACTGTCGCAACGGTGCACAGTTAGGGGGAACACTTTCTTGAAATTATTATGAGGGATCATCTTATTTACTACCGTCGTTCTAAGTAAACAAGATGCAAAAACATGATAAACATCACATGCAATCAAATAATAGTGACATGATATGGCCAATATCATATAGCTCCTTTGATCTCCATCTTGGGGCTCCATGATCATCTTGTCACCGGCATGACACTATGATCTCCATCATCATGATCTCCATCATTGTGTCTCCATGAAGTTGCTCGCCAACTATTACTTCTACTACTATGGCTACCGGTTAGCAATAAAGTAAAGTAATTACATGGCGTTGTTCAATGACACGCAGGTCATACAATAAATAAAGACAACTCCTATGGCTCCTTCCGGTTGTCATACTCATCGACATGCAAGTCGTGATTCCTATTACAAGAACATGATCAATCTCATACATCACATATATCATTCATCACATCCTTTTAGCCATATCACATCACATGGCATACCCTGCAAAAACAAGTTAGACGTCCTCTAATTGTTGTTTTCTTGTTTTACGTGGTTGCTATGGGTTTCTAGCAAGAATGTTTCTTACCTACGCAAAACCACAATGTGATATGCCAATTGCTATTTACCCTTCATAAGGACCCTTTTCATCGAATCCGTTCCGACTAAAGTGGGAGAGACTGGCACCCGCTAGCCACCTTATGCAACTAGTGCATGTCAGTCAGTGGAACCTGTCTCACGTAAGAGTACGTGTAAGGTCGGTCCGGGCCGCTTCATCCCACAATACCGTCGACACAAGATTGGACTAGTAACGGTAAGCATATTGAACAAAATCAACGCCCACAACTACTTTGTGTTCTGCTCGTGCATAGAATCTACGCAATAGACCTAGCTCATGATGCCACTGATGGGTAACGTAGCAAAAATTCAAAATTTTCCTACGTGTCACCAAGATCTATCTATGGAGAAACTAGCAACGAGGGGAAGGAGAGTGCATCTACATACCCTTGTAGATCGCTAAGCGGAAGCGTTCAAGAGAACGGGGTTGAAGGAGTCGTACTCGTCGTGATCCAAATCACCGGAGATCCTAGTGCCGAACGGACGGCACCTCCGCGTTCAACACACGTACAGCCCGGTGACGTCTCCCATGCCTTGATCCAGCAAGGAGAGAGGGAGAGGTTGAGGAAGACTCCATCCAGCAGCAGCACAACGGCGTGGTGGTGGTGGAGGAGCGTGGTACTCCAACAGGGCTTCGCCAAGCACCGCAAGAGACGAGGAGGGAGAGGGGTAGGGCTGCGCCAAGGAGAGGAACTCGTGTGTCTTGGGCAGCCCAAACCTCAAGTATATATAGGGGGAGGGGAGGGGCTGCGCCCCCACCTAGGGTTCCCTCCCTAGGGGTGGCGGCAGCCCCCCAGATCCCATCTGGGTGGCGGCCACAAGGGGGAGAGGGGGAGGCGCACCTGGGGTGGGCCTTAGGGCCCATCTACCCTAGGGTTTGCCCCCCTTCCCTCTTGGAGGCGCCTTGGGCCTTGGTGGGGGGCGCACTAGCCCACCTGGGGCTGGTCCCCTCCCACACTTGGCCCATGCAGTCCTCCGGGGCTGGTGGCCCCACTTGGTGGACCCCCGGACCCCTCCGGTGGTCCCGGTACACTACCGGTAAAACCCGAAACTTTTCCGGTGACCAAAACAGGACTTCCCATATATAAATCTTTACCTCCGGACCATTTCGGAACTCCTCGTGACGTCCGGGATCTCATCCGGGACTCCGAACAACATTCAGTAACCACGTATATCTATTCCTTATAACCCTAGCATCATCGAACCTTAAGTGTGTAGACCCTACGGGTTCGGGAACCATGCAGACATGAACGAGACGTTCTCCGGTCAATAACCAACAGCGGGATCTGGATACCCATGTTGGTTCCTACATGTTCCACGATGATCTCATCGGATGAACCACGATGTCGAGGATTCGATCAATCCTGTATACAATTCCCTTTGTCTAGCGGTATGATACTTGCCCGAGATTCGATCGTCGGCATCCCGATACCTTGTTCACTCTCGTTACTGGCAAGTCTCTTTACTCGTTCCGTAACACATCATCCCGTGATCAACTCCTTGGTCACATTGTGCACATTATGATGATGTCCTACCGAGTGGGCCCAGAGATACCTCTCCGTTTACACGGAGTGACAAATCCCAGTCTCGATTCGTGCCAACCCAACAGACACTTTCGGAGATACCCGTAGTGCACCTTTATAGCCACCCAGTTATGTTCTGATGTTTGGCACACCCAAAGTATTCCTACGGTATCCGGGAGTTGCACAATCTCATGGTCTGAGGAAATGATACTTGACATTAGAAAAGCTTTAGCATGCGAACTACACGATCTTGTGCTATGCTTAGGATTGGGTCTTGTCCATCACATCATTCTCCTAATGATGTGATCCCGTCATCAACGACATCCAATGTCCATGGTCAGGAAACCGTAATCATCTATTGATCAACGAGCTAGTCAACTAGAGGCTTACTAGGGACATGGTGTTGTCTATGTATCCACACATGTATCTGAGTTTCCTATCAATACAATTCTAGCATGGATAATAAACGATTATCATGAACAAGGAAATATAATAATAATCAATTTATTATTGCCTCTAGGGCATATTTCCAATAGTTCTAGGATCACTTCTTGATCATAGTTGTTCGACCATGCTTTTGCCTTCTCTTCTCGCTCTCTTTTGCGTATGATAGCCACCATATATGCTAGTCGCTTGTTGCAGCTCCACATCATACCTTTACCTTACCTATAATCTTAAATAGTCTTGATCGCGAGGGTGCGAGATTGCTGAGTCCCCGTGACTCACAGATTCCTTCAAAAACCAGATGCAGGGACCGATGATGCCGCTCCAGATGATATGACCGAGCTCAAGTGGGAGTTCGATGAAGACTCTCGTTGTTACTACGTGTCTTTCCCAGATGATCAGTAGTGGTGCCTAGTTGGGGCGATCAGGGACTTTGTCGCATTTGAGGGTTGATCTTTATTTTGGTTCCGTAGTCGGACCTTGAGTGTATTGGATGAATGTAATGACTTATTTATGTATTTGTGTGACATGGCGAGTGTAAGCCAACTATGTACCTTTCCCCTTTATTTATTTACATGGGTTGTTGTGAAGATTACCTCACTTGCGACATTGCTTTCAATGCGGTTATGCCTCTAAGTCGTGCTTTGACACGTGGGAGATATAGCCGCATCGAGGGCGTTACAAGTTGGTAATCAGAGCCAGCCCTGACCTTAGGAGCCCCCTGCTTGATCGAATCGCTGGCGTTGTTGAGTCTAGAAAAATGTTTTGAGTCATTTAGGACTATATATATCGGAGAGTAGGACTTCTTTTTACTCCTCAATCCCTTCGTCGCTCTGGTGAGGCATCCTGACGTAGAGTTTTGACTCTTCTCTTCTCAAATTTCACTAAAAAAATTTAGGATCACGTGGGTATCTTGGAATCGTTCCGATGGTTTTGTGACGAGAACATTGTTCTTGATGCCTCCTGACATTTAGGTGTTGTGGCAGTGTCCCGGGGAGTTGAGCTCTGAGGTGTTGTCGTCACAATTTTATCGTTGAGATTCTGGAATACCTGAGTTTCACCGACATCGAAAATCTCTTTTATGCAGTTGTTGGTGAGATAACCTCGACACCACCCAGTACTAGGGCGGGAGTTCGGGCGTATTGCCATAACTCGTATAACGGATGCTTATCGAAGGTTGAGGTAAGTGATTTCCGAAGGTTTCTTGGTTATGTGTTGAAGGATGGATACAGCTGGATGTAGGATTTGCTAGCTTTGGGTGAGATATTATGCTTCCCCTGTATCCCCAACACCTGATTGCATAACCGAAAAGGTTCGGGAGTTTCATAGGTGGGAATTCATGTAGCTCTAGTTCTTCTTCCGCGGATATTTGGTTTGTGATTGGGTAATCCTCACCAAGTATTTGTTCTTGTCCGTACCTTGTTGTTTTATTCTTCTACCTCTATCTAAGTGGCTTCTCAATTTATGGAAATGTGACCATTTCAATTGGAATGCATTCGTTCATTTTGTTCGGATGTTTAGACTTCATGTTGCAATTTCTATCCGTTGGATTTAGCTTCAATATATGTCTGTCAAGATGCTAACGGATGTCACCCTCTTCGGGATGGCTCCTGCTAAGGGTCAGAATCAGAATCACGATCCGCCACCACCACCTCCACCTCCGGAGGCATGGCAAGCTGTGATGGCCGCTACCAATGCAAACACGCAGCTGATCATGCAACTCTTGCAAGAGCGCAACCAAGGCCATGGCAACAAATCAGAATCAATTTGCCACACTCAACTAGTTCCTTGCTAACCAGCCAAGGACCTTCAGCAACTGTGTCGAGGCCTCAGACGCTGATGATTGGCTTGTGGATATCTGCAAGCATTTCGAGTGCAGCAACGTCAGGCCTGAGGACTTTGTCAAGTTTGCCTCCTTCCAACTCAAAGACCAAGCTGCAGAATGGTTTCAGCAATACAAAGATTCCAGAGGAGGCCGTGTGATTACCTGGGATGAATTCCGTCAAGACTTCAAAGCTCATCACATTCCTCAGAGTGTTGTTGAGAGCAAGCGTGAGGAATTCCACAACCTGAAGCAAGGCAGCTTGTCTGTTTACAAGTATAACATTTTGTTCCAGAGGCTCGCTCGTTTCGCCAAGCAAGACGTCCCTGACGAGAAGAGCATGATTTATCAGTTCAGGGGTGGCCTCAGAGAAGATCTCCAACTAGCTCTTGTCCTATTTGAGCCGAAGAAGTACGATGAGTTCTACAATATGGCAATGAAACAAGAGACTGCTCAACTCAAGTGCGATGCTTCCAAGAAGCGAGTCAGAGATGCAACTCCTTCTTCCTCAACTCAAGTGGCTTTGAAGCGGCAAAAGTATTGGCAGCCTCCTCCTCCGTTCCGTCAGCCTTATCAGCAGAAGAGCAAAGGTGGCAGTGGATCTTCCCACCCACCCAACCCAGGCTTTCATAACAAGACTTCGTCTCAAGCTCCAAGATCAAGTGCTCTGTATCACCGTCCGCTCTCAAAGGTCACGTGCAACAAGTGCCAATAGAAGGGTCACTATGCCAACAAATGCTTCAATCAGAGGCGTCTTCCTCCTCCTCCTGTGAGATTTGCTAGCAATGCAGTGGTCAAGCATAACCCCAAGCACGCCATGGTCAACTTGGTGAATGCAGCTCAGGCAGAGGACTCGTTAGATGTCATCATGGGTAACCTTCCTGTTAACGATGTTCCTGCAAAAGTACTTTTTGATACTGGTGCATTGCATTGTTTCATGTCAAAGCCATTTTTTGCCAAGAATGAATTCGTTTCTTCTCATTTGGGCAAAGCAATGGATATCGTTTCTCCCGAGAAACGTTTGAGTGCTAGTTTGGAGGTTCCAGATGTTACTATCACATTGGGCGACTATAAGTTCCTTTCTTCCCCAATGGTCCTCGGTAACTCGGATATTGATCTTATTCTCGGAATGGATTGGCTTTCTAAGCACAAGGCTCAGTTTGATTGTGCTGCCAGGAAGATTCAATTGACTCGTTCGTCCGAGGATGTAATTGTGTTTGCCGCAAGGGATGATACCATCCGACTGTTTTCTCTCAATGAGAAGGGCGAGCTGGATGCCATCTCGCAAATTCCAGTCGTTTGCGAATATCAAGACGTCTTTCCAGAAGAGCTTCTAGGAATGCCTCCACACTGGCCAGTTGAATTCATCATCGATCTTGAGCCTAGCACAGAACCTGTTTGCAAACGTCCTTACAAGCTTGGACCTGAAGAGTTGAAGGAGCTGAAGAAGCAACTCGGTATTCAAGAGCGAATGGGTCTCATCCGACCAAGTTCTTCTCCATGGGGTTGTGGAGTTCTTTTTGTGAAGAAGAAGGATGGAACGGACCGACTCTGTGTTGACTACCGTCCATTGAACAAGAAGACCATAAAGAACAAGTACCCACTTCCCAACATCAACGAGCTGTTTGAACAACTCAAAGGTGCTCAAGTATTCTCCAAGATTGATCTCCGTATGGGCTATCACCAGATTCGCATTCGTGAAGAAGATATCCCCAAGAAAGCATTCAGAACAAGCTATGGTTCATATGAATACACTGTCATGTCTTTCGGCCTCGTCAATGCTCCTCCAACATTTTCTCGCATGATGAATTTCATCTTCAACGCCTACACAAATGACTTCGTCTTGGTCTACTCGATGACATTTTAGTCTTTTCCAAGAATAAGGAAGATCATGTCAAGCACTTGCGTTTGGTGCTGGATAAACTCAGAGAACATCAATTCTATGCCAAGTTTTCAAAGTGCGTGTTTTGGCTCGATGAGGTTCTCTACCTTGGGCATATCGTCTCTGCCAAGGGCATAGCGGTTAATCCTGAGAAGGTGTCTGCAATCGTGAATTGGGGACCACCTCAGAATGTGAAGCAACTCCGCAGCTTCCTTGGTCTCACAAGCTATTGTCGAAGGTTCGTTGAGAACTTCTCTAAGATCGCGAAGCCTCTTTCCAACCTTCTCCAGAAGCACGTCAAGTACATCTGGTCTCCTGAATGTGACATCGCTTTCAACACCCTGAAAGAGAAGTTAGTCACTGCTCCAGTTCTGACTCCTCCTGATGAATCCAAACCATTCGAGGTCTTTTGTGATGCCTCTCTTCAAGGTCTTGGTGCAGTGTTGATGCAAGAGAAGAAAGTTGTGGCCTATACCTCTCGCCAGTTGAAGCCCAACGAAAAGAACTACCCCACTCATGACCTCGAGTTGGCGGCAGTTGTGCATGCTCTTTTAACTTGGAGACATATCTTATTGGGAAGAAAAGTGGACATCTTCACTGATCATAAGAGTCTCAAGTACATCTTCACTCAGCCTAATCTCAACCTCAGGCAGACTCGTTGGGTTGAAATGATTCAAGAGTATAATCCGAGTATCGAATATACTCCAGGCAAGGCCAATGTAATTGCTGACGCATTGAGCAGGAAGGCTTACTGCAACAGTTTGATTCTCAAGCCTTACCAACCCGAGCTTTGTGAAGCTTTCCGCAAAATCAATCTGCAAGTTGTTCCTCAAGGTTTCCTCGCCAACCTCCAAGTCTCTCCTACTTTGGAAGATCATATTCGTGAGGCTCAACTTCTTGATGCTATGGTGAAGAAGGTGAAGATTGGGATTGCCAAGAGTCAACCCAAGTACAAGTGTTATCGCCTTGATGACAAGGATACTCTATTCTTCGAGGATCGCATTGTTGTGCCTAAAGGTGACCTTCGTAAAGTCATTATAAATGAGGCTCACAATTCACTCCTCTCTATCCACCCTGGAAGTACAAAGATGTACCATGACCTCAAGCAGTCGTATTGGTGGACTCGAATGAAGCGTGAGATTGCTCAGTTCGTGAATGAATGTGATGTCTGCAGAAGAGTGAAGGCAGAACACCAATGACCAGCTGGTCTCCTCCAACCTCTTGCCATTCCATAATGGAAGTTTGACCATATTGAGATGGACTTCGTGACTGGATTTCCAAAGTCCAAGCGTGGCAATGATGCTATCTTCGTTGTCATCGAGAAACTCACTAAAGTGGCTCATTTCCTTCGTATCAAAGAATCTACCACAATAGCTCAATTGGCAGAGCTATATACCTCCCGAATTGTCTCTCTGCACGGCATTCCGCAATTGATATCTTCAGATCGTGGCAGCATCTTCACCTCCAAGTTTTGGGATTCTTTTTAGAAGGCCATGGGCACCAACATTCGTTTTAGCATAGCTTTTCATCCTCAAACCAGTGGCCAAGTCGAGCGAGTAAATCAGATTCTTGAAGATATGCTCAGGGCTTGCGTCATCTCTTTCGGTATGAAGTGGGAAGATTGTCTTCCATATGCCGAGTTCTCCTACAACAAAAGATTCCAAGCGAGTTCGGGTAAGGCCCCATTCGAAATTGTCTATGGCAGGAAGTGTCGTACTCCTCTTAACTGGTCAGAGACTGGTGAATGTCAACTTCTTGTCAATGACTTGATCACAGAGGCAGAAGAGATGTGCAAAGTCATTCGTGATAATCTCAAAGTCACGCAATCGCGCCAGAAGAGCTACTATGATAGCAAGCATCGTGACTTGGCTTTCGAGATCAGAGACCATGTCTACCTCCGCGTCTCCCCAATGAAAGGTACTCGTCGCTTCGTTATCAAAGGGAAGCTTGCTCCTAGATACGTGGGTCCTTTCAAGATCGTCAGCAAGAGAGGCAATCTCGCCTATCAACTTGAGCTTCCCTCCAACTTTGCAAACGTGCATGACGTGTTTCATGTCTCTCAACTCCGCAAGTGCTTCAAAGACTCCTGACCGCACCATCAACTTCGAAGACATTGATCTCCAAGAAGACATGTCTTATCGTGAGCACCCAGTGGCTATTCTTGAAGAGACTGAGCGCAAGACTCGCAACAAGTCAATCATATTCCTCAAAGTCAAGTGGTCACATCATTCCGATCGTGAAGCCACCTGGGAACGCGAGGATCACCTCCGTTCTGAGTACTTGGAGTTTTTCCAGTCCTAGATCTTGGGACGAGATCCTTTCGTAGTGGTGGAGTGTTGTAACACCCCAGATGTAATTTACCTTATTTGTACTCCAACTCTTGCCGTTTCTAGCACTAAGTTATTCTATTTCCTCGTTGTCGGGTTTTTGTCTCTGTGTGTTTTGTCTTTGTCATGCATCTCATATCATGTCATCATGTGCATTACATTTGCATATGTGTTCGTCACATGCATCCGAGCATTTTCCCCGTTGTCCGTTTTGCATTCTGGCGCTCATATGTCCTCCGGTGACCCTTTCTACCTCTTTTTCGTGTGCGGGTGCTAAATATTTTTGGATTGGACCGAGACTTGCCATGTGGCCTTGGTTTACTACCGGTAGACCGCCTGTCAAGTTTCGTGCCATTTGGACTTCGTTTGATACTCCAACGGTTAACCGCGGGACCAAAAAGGCCTCGTGTGTGTTGCAGCCCAACACCCCTCCAAAGTGGCCCAAAACCCACCTAAACCCCTTCCATCACTTAGGACGTTCGATCACGATCGCGTGGCCGCAAACCGCACCTCATTTGGAGCTTCCTAGCTCCCTCTACCTCTATATATAGACCCCCCCCCATTTCTAAATCCTGGATCTCTTCTTCCAAACCCTAGAAATCCCCTCTCCAGCCGCCGGACAATATCCATTCCGGCCGGAAATTTCGCCACTGCCGCCCTCGTCCAATAAGGACGCGCCACGTCACCTGGGGGAGAGCCCCACTTCGCCGCCGCCGTGCGGGCCCGCCAGGCCTGCACCAGGCCCCCGTGGCCCACCTGCTCCCCGCCGCCGCGGATCGGCGCCGCCCCGCCTCCTCCTTCCGTGCCGGCGTAGCTCCGCCACCGGAGCTGCCCCGCTCCGACAGCTCTTCTCCGACGCGCCGCCCCTGCAACGCCGGCCACTACTACATCTTGAGCTTGCGTTGGTTTTCCCCGAAGAGGAAGGGATGATGAAGCAGAGTAGCGTAAGTATTTCCCTCAGTTTTTGAGAACCAAGGTATCAATCCAGTAGGAGCCCACGCTCAAGTCCCTCGTACCTGCACAAAGCGATAGCTACTCGCAACCAACGCGATTAGGGGTTGTCAAGCCCTTCACGGTCACTTACGAGAGTGAGATCTGATAGATAGAATATTTTTGGTATTTTTGATATAAAGATGCAAAGTAAAAAAGTAAAGGCAAAGTAAATAGCAAAACAATATAAAAGTAATGGAGATTGATATGATGAGAATAGACCCGGGGGCCATAGGTTTCACTAGTGGCTTCTCTCAAGAGCATAAGTATTCTACGGTGGGTGAACAAATTACTGTTGAGCAATTGATAGAATTGTGCATAATTATGAGAATATCTAGGCATGATCATGTATATAGGCATCATGTCCATGACAAGTAGATCGAAACGATTCTACATCTACTACTATTACTCCACTCATCGACCGCTATCCAGCATGCATCTAGAGTATTAAGTTAAATGCAGAGTAACGCCTTAAGCAAGATGACATGATGTAGAGAGATAAATTCATGCAATATGAAATAAACCCCATCTTGTTATCCTCGATGGCAACGATACAATACGTGCCTTGCTGCCCCTTCTATCACTGGGTAAGGACACCGCAAGATCGAACCCAAAGCTAAGCACTTCTCCCATGGCAAGGACTACCAATCTAGTTGGCCAAACCAAATGGATAATTCGAAGACACTTGCAAAGATAACCAATCATGCATAAAAGAATTCAGAGAAGATTCAAATATTATTCATAGATAGACTTGATCATAAACCCACAATTCATCGGTCTCAACAAACACACCGCAAAAAGAAGATTACATCGAATAGATCTCCACGAGACAGGGGGAGAACTTTGTATTGAGATTCAAAGAGAGAGAAGAAGCCATCTAGCTACTAACTATGGACCAGAAGGTCTGAGGTAAACTACTCACACTTCATCGGAGGGGCTAGGATGATGTAGAAGCCCTCCGTGATGACGGCCCTCTTCCGGCGGAGCTCCGGAACAGGCCCCAAGATGGGATCTCGTGGATACAGAAAGTTGCGGCGGTGGAATTAGGGTTTTGGCTCATGTTCTGATCATTTGGGGGTACGTGTGTATATATAGGAGGAAAAAGTACGTCGGTGGAGCACCGAGGGGCCCACGAGGCAGGGGGCACGCCCTGGGGGGGCGTCCCCCACCCTCGTGACCACCTCTTTGATCCCTTGCAGTAGGGTCCAAGTCTCCTGGATCACGTTCGGTGAGAAAATCACATTTCCGAAGATTTTATTCCGTTTGGACTCCGTTTGATATTCTGTTTATCCGAAACACTGAAATAGGCAAAAAAAACAGCAATTCTGGGTTGGGCCTCCGGTTAATAGGTTAGTCCCAAAAATAATATAAAAGTGGAAAATAAAGCCCAATATAGTCCAAAACAGTAGATAATATAGCATGGAGCAATCAAAAATTATAGATGCGTTGGAGACGTATCAGGCATCCCCAAGCTTAATTCCTGCTCGTCCTCGAGTAGGTAAATAATAAAAAGAGAATTTTTGATGCGGAGTGCTACTTGGCATAATTTCAATGTAAATCTTCTTAATTGTGGTATGAATATTCAGATTAGAAAGATTCAAGACAAAATTTTATATTGACATAGAAAATAATAATACTTCAAGCATACTAACAAAGCAATTATGTCTTCTCAAAATAACATGGCCAAAGAAAGTTATCCCTACAAAATCATATAGTCTGGCTATGCTCCATCTTCCCCACACAAAGTATTTAAATCATGCACAGCCCCGATGACAAGCCAAGCAATTGTTTCATACTCTAACTTTTTCAATCTTCACGCAATACATGAGTGTGAGCCATGGATATAGCACTATAGGTGGAATAGAATGGTGGTTGTGGAGAAGACAAAAAGGAGAAGATAGTCTCACATCAACTAGGCGTATCAATGGGCTATGGAGATGCCCATCAATAGATATCAATGTGAGTGAGTAGGGATTGCCATGCAACGGATGCACTAGAGCTATAAATGTATGAAAGCTCAACAAAAGAAACTAGTGGGTGTGCATCCAACTTGCTTGCTCACGAAGACCTAGGGCAATTTGAGGAAGCCCATCATTGGAATATACAAGCCAAGTTCTATAACATAAAATTCCCACTAGTATATGAAAGTGACAACATATGAGACTCTCTATATGAAGAACATGGTGCTACTTTGAAGCACAATATATGAGACTTGCTATATCATGGTGCTACTTTGAAGCACAAGTGTGGAAAAAAGGATAGTAGCATTGCCCCTTTTTATTTTTTTATTTTTTTTGGGCCTTCTTTTTTTTGGCCTTTCTCTTTTTTTGGGACAATGCTCTATTGAAAGATTATCATCACACTTCTATTTATTTACAACTCAATGATTACAACTCGATACTAAAACAAAGTATGACTCTATATGAATGCCTCCGGAGGTGTACCGGGATATGCAATGAATCACGAGTGACAATTATGAAAGAATTATGAGCGGTGGCTTTGCCACAAATACTATGTCAACTACATGATCATGCTAAGCAATATGACAATGATGGATATGTCATGATGAACTAGATGGTGGAAAGTTGCATGGCAATATATCTTGGAATGGCTATGGAAATGCCATAATGGGTAGGTATGGTGGCTGTTTTGAGGAAGGTATATGGTAGGTGTATGATACCGGCGAAAGTTGCGCGGTATTAGAGAGGCTAGCAAGGGTGGAAGGGTGGGAGTGCGTATAATCCATGGACTCAACATTAGTCATAAAGAACTCATATACTTATTGCAAAAATTTAGAAGTTATCAAAGCAAAGTATTACGCGCATGCTCCTAGGGGGATATATTGGTAGGAAAAGACCATCGCTCGTCCCTGACTGCCACTCATAAGGAAGACAATCAATAAATAAATCATGCTCCGACTTCATCACATAACGGTTCACCATACGTGCATGCTACGGGAATCACAAACTTCAACGCAAGTATTCTCTAAATTCACAACTACTCAACTAGCATGACTTTAATATTATCACCTCCATATCTCAAAACAATTATCATGCTTCAATCTTTTCTTAGTATTCAACACACTCAAAAGAAAGTTTCACAAATCTTGAATACCAAGCATATAATTATTTGGCAAATTACCATGCTATTAAGAGACTCTCAAATTAATTTAAGTGAAGCATGAGAGATCAATAGTTTCTTTAAAACATATCCACCACAGTGCTCTAAAAGATCTAAGCGAAGCACATAGAGCAAAATTATCTAGCTCAAAAGATGTAAGTGAAGCACATAGAGCAAAATTATCTAGCTCAAAAGATATAAGTGAAGCACATAGAGTATTCTATCAAATTTTAATTCATGTATGGCTCTCTCAAAAGTTGTGTACATCAAGGATGATTGTGGTATACTAACAAACAAAGACACAAATAATACAAGACGCTCCAAGCAAAACACATATCATGTTGGTGAATAAAAATATAGCTCCAAGTAAATTACCGATGGAAGTGGACGAAAGAGGGGATGCCTTCCGGGGGCATCCCCAAGCTTTGACTTTTTGGTGTCCTTGGATTATCTTGGGTGTGCCATGGGCATCCCCAAGCTTAGGCTCTTGCCACTCCTTGTTCCATGATCCATCAAAAGAATTCACCCAAAACTTGAAAACTTCACAACACAAAACTCAAAATAGAAAACTCGTGAGCTCCGTTAGCGAAAGAAAACAAAAGACCACTTAAAGGTACTGTATGAACACATTAATTATTTATATTGGTGTTAAACCTACTTTATTCCAACTTCTCTATGGATTATAAACTATTTTACTAGCCATAGATTCATCAAAATAAGAAAATAACACACAAAAAACAGAATCTGTCAAAAACAGAACAGTCTGTAGTAATCTGTAGCTAGCGCCAGATCTTGAACCCCAAAAATTCTGAAATAAATTTCTAGACGTGAGGAATTTATCTATTAATCATCTTCAAAAAGAATTAACTAAATAGAACTCTTCAAATAAAAATGACAGCAGTTCTCGTGAGCGCTAAAGTTTCTGTTTTTTACAGCAAGTTCAACAAGACTTTCCCCAAGTCTTCCCAACGGTTCTACTTGGCACAACCACTAATTAAACACAAAAAACACAACCAAAACAGAGGCTAAATAATTTATTTATTACTAAACAGGAGCAAAAAGCAAGGAATAAAAATAAAATTGGGTTGCCTCCCAACAAGCGCTATTGTTTAACGCCCCTAGCTAGGCATAACAAGCAAGAATAGATCTAGGTATTGCCATCTTTGGTAGGCAATCCATAAGTGGCTCTCATGATAGTTTCATATGGTAATTTTATTTTATTTCTTGGAAAGTGTTCCATTCCCTTTTTTAATGGAAATTTAAATCTAATATTCCCTTCCTTCATATCAATAATCGCACCAACCGTTCTAAGGAAAGGTCTACCAAGAATAATAGGGCAAGAAGGATTGCAATCTATATCAAGAACAATGAAATCTATGGGCACATAATTCCTATTTGCAACAATAAGAACATCGTTAATTCTTCCCATAGGTTTCTTACTAGTGGAATCCGCAAGACGCAAGTTTAGAGAGCAATCATCAAAATTACAGAAATCTAGTAAATCACACAAAGTCTTGGGAATAGAGAGACACTAGCACCCAAATCGCACAAAGCATAAAACTCATGATCTTTAATTTTAATTTTAATAGTTGGTCCCCACTCACAATAGAGTTTTCTAGGGATAGAAACTTTCAACTCAAGTTTTTCTTCATAAGATTGCATTAAGGCATCAACAATATGTTCGGTGAAGGCTTTATTTCGACTATAAGCATGTGAAGAATTTAGCACGGATTGCAACAAGGAAATACAATCAATAAAAGAGAAATTTTCATAATTAAATTCCTTGAGATCCAATATAGTGGGTTTAGCAACTTCTAGATTTTTATTTCTTTCAATCCCACTTTCATCAATTTCATCATTAAGATCTAGGGACAATTGCATTTTTACCCCTAGTTGGTTCCTACCCACGGGTTTTGCCCTTACTTTTCGAGCTTGCTCAGTCTTGCCCTTACTTTTTCCGTCGAGGTCCCTCGAATGCCCTTTAACCGTTTGACCAAAACTTTGAAAATTCATAACTAATTCATATGAACTCAGAAAAATGCAAATAAGATATCAAAATGTTCAGATAAACATTTCCTTTATGTGCATATGATTTGCATTCAGGACAAAAGCACCCTTTAAACTACCTGAGGTAATTAATGTTATTAACAGTATTAAAAATAAAAATGTATAAACAATATTTTTTTCATGAATAAAAATTATATGCAAATGTAGGTGATGTTTTCTGAACATCCAGATATCTTATTTGCATTTTTCTGAGTTTGTATCATCTTGTTATGAATGTTCATACAACTTTGACCATTATTTGGAAACTTCATAACAAATTGATACGAACTCAGAAAAATGCAAATAAGATATCAGGATGTTCAGAAAACATCACCTGCATTTGCATGTAATTTTTATTCATGAAAAAATATTGTTTATACATTTTAGAATTTTTAGAATGCCTTCTAAGTAAAGGAAGATCATATTCAGTTTCATCAACATTCATATTGCACAATAAATATTTAATTGGAGACACATCAATAACTTTTAGATCTTCATCTTAATTTTCATAGGAATTGGAAGAACAAGCTTTAATAAAGGCATCTTTGGAAGCACGCATCCTAGCGGTTCTTTCTTTACACTCATCAATTGAAATTCTCATGGCTTTTAGAGACTCATTAATAGCATGCTTAGGTGGAATAGATCTAAGTTTCAAAGCATCAACATCAAGAGCAATTCTATCAACATTCCTAGCCAAATCATCAATCTTAAGAAATTTTTCTTCAATCATAGCATTAAAATTCTTTTGTGAAGAAATAAATTCTTTAATATTAGATTCAAAATCATAGGGCATCTTATCATAATTTCCATAAGAGTTGTTGTAGGAATTCCCATAATTATTAGAAGGATTACTAGGATATGGCCTAGGATTAAAATTCCCTCTATAAGCGTTGTTACCAAAATTATTCCTACCAACAAAAATCACATCCATAGATTCATTGTTATTCTCAATCAAAGTAGACAAAGGCATATCATTAGGATCAGAAGAAACACTCTTAGTAGCAAATAATTTCATAAGTTCATCCATCTTTTCACTCAACACATTAATTTCTTCTATCGCATGCACCTTTTTATTAGAAGTTCTTTCAGTATGCCATTGAGAATAATTAACCATAATATTATCTAGGAGTTTAGTAGCATCTCCTAAAGTGGTTTCCATAAAAGTGCCTCCCGCGGCCGAATCTAAAAGATTTCTAGAAGCAAAATTCAATCCAGCATAAAATTTTTGTATAATCATCCATAAATTCAAACCATGAGTAGGGCAATTACGTATCATTAATTTCATTCTCTCCCAAGATTGGCAACATGTTCATGATCAAGTTGTTTAAAGTTCATTATATCGTTTCTAAGAGAGATGATCTTAGCGGGAGGAAAATACTTAGATATAAAAGCATCTTTGCATTTGTTCCATGAATCAATACTATTCTTAGGCAAAGACGAAAACCAAGCTTTAGCATGATCTCTAAGCGAAAAAGTAAATAGCTTCAATTTAACGACAGCATTATTGACATATTTTTTTCTTTTGCATATCATATAAATCAACGAAGCTATTCAGATGAGTAGCGGCATCTTCACTAGGAAGGCCGGCGAATTGATCTTTCATAACAAGATTCAACAAAGCAGTATTAATTTCACAAGA
Organism: Triticum aestivum; assembly: GCF_018294505.1. Lineage (NCBI taxonomy): Eukaryota > Viridiplantae > Streptophyta > Magnoliopsida > Poales > Poaceae > Triticum > Triticum aestivum. The sequence continues at coordinate 601,276,029 of NC_057800.1, forward strand.
TTCAGCATCGGTAAGAGGAGAAATCGGAGTGCTAAGGAAATCATTATTATTGGTATTGGTGAAGTCACAAAATTTGTTAGCATCTTGAGCCATCGCGACAAACAAGCAATCTAACATACGGGCAAACAAAAAGCAAGCGGACAAAAAGAGGCAAATAGAGAGGGAGGATGGAGAGAGAGGGCGAATAAAACGGCAAGGGTGAATTGGGGGAGAGGAAAACGAGAGGCAAATGGCAAATAATGTAATGCGAGAGATAGGGATTGTGATGGGTACTTGGTATATTGACTTTTTGCGTAGACTCCTTCTTGCTACGTCTTGAGCTTGCGTTGGTTTTCCCCGAAGAGGAGGGATGATGCAGCAGAGTAGCGTATGTATTTCCCTCGGTTTTTGAGAACCAAGGTATCAATCCAGTAGGAGCCCACGCTCAAGTCCCTCGTACCTGCACAAAGCGATAGCCACTCGCAACCAACGCGACTAGGGGTTGTCAAGCCCTTCACGGTCACTTACGAGAGTGAGATCTGATAGATAGAATATTTTTGGTATTTTTGATATAAAGATGCAAAGTAAAAAGTAAAGGCAAAGTAAACAGCAAAACAATATAAAAGTAATGGAGATTGATATGATGAGAATAGACCCGGGGGCCATAGGTTTCACTAGTGGCTTCTCTCAAGAGCATAAGTATTCTACGGTGGGTGAAGAAATTACTGTTGAGCAATTGATAGAATTGTGCATAATTATGAGAATATCTAGGCATGATCATGTATATAGGCATCATGTCCGTGATAAGTAGATCAAAATGATTCTGCATCTACTACTATTACTCCACTCATTGACCGCTATCCAGCATGCATCTAGAGTATTAAGTTAAAAACAGAGTAATGCCTTAAGCAAGATGACATGATGTAGAGAGATAAATTCATGCAATATGAAATAAACCCCATCTTGTTATCCTCGATGGCAACGATACAATACGTGCCTTGCTGCCCCTTCTATCACTGGGTAAGGACACCGCAAGATCGAATCCAAAGCTAAGCACTTCTCCCATGGCAAGAACTACCAATCTAGTTGGCCAAACCAAACGAATAATTCGAAGACACTTGCAAAGATAACCAATCATGCATAAAAGAATTCAGAGAAGATTCAAATATTATTCATAGATACACTTGATCATAAACCCACAATTCATCGGTCTCAACAAACACACCGCAAAAAGAAGATTACATCGAATAGATCTCCACGAGAGAGGGGGAGAACTTTGTATTGATATTCAAAGAGAGAGAAGAAGCCATCTAGCTACTAACTATGGACCTGAAGGTCTGAGGTAAACTACTCACACTTCATCGGAGGGGCTAGGATGATGTAGAAGCCCTCGTGATGACGGCCCTCTTCCGGCGGAGCTCCGGAACAGGCCCCAAGATGGGATCTCGTGGATACAGAAAGTTGCGGCGGTGGAATTAGGGTTTTGTTTCCTATTCTGATCGTTCGGGGGTACGTGCGTATATATAGGAGGAAGGAGTACGTCGGTGGAGCACCGAGGGGCCCACGAGGCAGGGGGCACGCCTTGGGGGGGTGCCCCCCTCCCTCGTGACCACCTCTTTGATCCCTTGCAATAGGGTCCAAGTCTCCTGGATCACGTTCGGTGAGAAAATCATGTTTCCAAAGATTTTATTCCGTTTGGACTCCGTTTGATATTCTGTTTATCCGAAACACTGAAATAGGCAAAAAATAGCATTCTGGGCTGGGACTCCGGTTAATAGGTTAGTCCCAAAAATAATATAAAAGTGGAAAATAAAGCCCAATATAGTCCAAAACAGTAGATAATATAGCATGGAGCAATCAAAAATTATAGATACGTTGGAGACGTATCAGCCACCGGCCTCGCCCGCGCCGCCCGAGGCACTCCACCGAGCATCGCGCCTCCCCGGCCTCCCCGCGCTCCGATCCCCACCGACCGTCGTCGTCCCGCGAATCTTCGGCGAGCCCGAGGTGAACCTCGGTTCGCGTGCGTGCTACAGTGCCCCAGCCAGATCTGGATCTAGTTTCTTCTCGGGGTTGACTTTTTCGTCCCTAACCCTAGCATTTTTGCATTCTTCCACATGCCATAACTTCCTCATCGTAGCTCCGATTCGTGCGTGTAGCATATCAAAATGTCCGTCTCGACGAGTACATCATTTCATCTCATTGCATCATTTTCATTTGAGCTCATCTTGATGCCCGAAATGTTGTTGGAAGAGGGCTATGTGAGGATAATTTCAGATCTGTGTCAGCAAATGAACTTTTGTCATTTTTGCCATGATTAATGTGTGCATGCTATGATCCTGAGCTCTACATGTGTTTTGAAGAATGCCATGCCATCTTTACAGGGGTGTATGCCATGTATTTTTGTGATCTTTGTGGTGACTAGCACAAGCATGCAAAGTAGCTTACTCAATGATGCTGATTTCAGGGACTTAGAATTTCACGAAGTCCTTGTCCTGTTATTGTTTTTATACCATATGTTCATGTTGTTTCCTAGTGATCCGTGCCTCTTTTGAGCATGATCACTAAGGATGTTTTGTAGATAATGGTGTGCTCTATCCATACATGTCTTTGTTTGCAATTATGGAGCACCCTAGCTTGAGTCAATCGAGCTCTACTTTTGCTATAAAATGTTCCTGGCAGATTGTTAACATGTTTTGCAATTTTGCCAAGCTTGTTGTTGTTGATCCGTGCATGCTATGATGTTGTTCTTGCCATGTCTAGCTTCTATGCCATGTCTACTTGCTGGGTGTATGCTTAGCTTGTCATGCAATGCCTTGTAGTGAGTGCATCGAGCTTGTAAACATGCCTACTCGTTAACTGTTTTGCATGCTCCAGTTTTTCACTAAGGCTGAATCTGTTTATGTTTTTGCTATGTTCACATGCTTGCAATTGTATTTTCCGATCCCTTTTGGTTCATGGCCACTAAGGGACTTTTGTTATATGCTTAGAGTAGCTTCATGCCATGCCATGCTTTGCCATGATATGTTCCTGTAGCATGTAGTTTTCATAATCTAAAGATTGCTTCCTGATGATAAATTCCTGATATGCTGTTAATTCCACAAAGTCTGTAACCAGTAATCTTTTGCACTTTTGCCATGCTTGTTTGAGCTTGCTATTGAGTGAATTAGCCGTAGCTCAGTGTTCATCTTTTGTCAAGCATCACTAGTGGATCCCTTCCATGCATTTTGTTGCCATATTTGAGTGCAGTAGCTTATTTATCTGGATGCATTTAGAAGGCTACTTGCTGTTTATCGCAGACCGGTGCCATATTTGTTTTGCTTGCCATTTCCAAACCGTGCATCCGATTCCGGTGATCTTTATATCGATTTCAACCGAAATCACCTCACCTTTCCAGTGGCACTCTTGGTTTTCCAAGTTGAGGCCAGGTTCAGTAATTCCTTTCCAAATCATGCCTATGCATCACATATCGCATCCCGCATATCATACCATGTTTGCATCATGTTATTTGAGCATTGCACGTGGTTGATTGTGTTCCTTTTTGTTTGTTGTTCTTGCTTTGGGTAGAGCCCAGAGACAAGTACGTGAACGAGGAGCCCGTTGAGTATGCTTTCGAGGATCAAGGCAACTCTGAGAACTTTGCAGGCAAGATGACCATACCCTCGAAATCACTTCTATCTTTGCTTGCTAGATGCTCGCTCTTTTGCTATGCCTATGCTACGATACCTACCACTTGCTTACCATGCCTCCCATATTGCCATGTCAAACCTCTAACCCACCATGTCCTAGCAAACCGTTGTTTGGCTATGTTACCGCTTTGCTCAGCCCCTCTTATAGCGTTGCTAGTTGCAGGTGAAGATTGGAGATCGTTCCTTTTTGGAACTTGTTTATTGTTGGGATATCATAATATAATCTTGTTTATCTTAAAGCACCTATATACTTGGTAAAGGGTGTAAGGCTCGGCCTTATGCCTGGTGTTTTGTTCCACTCTTGCCGCCCTAGTTTCCATCATATCGGTGTTATGTTCCCGGATTTTGCGTTCCTTACACGGTTGGGTTATAATGGGAACCCCTTGACAGTTCCCCTTGAATAAAACTCCTCCAGCAATGCCCAACCTTGGTTTTACCATTTGCCACCTAGCCTCTTTTTCCCTTGGGTTTCTGGAGCCC